>NW_026590677.1:8939636-8976599 GCF_907164565.1 Psammomys obesus
ATATATATATATATATATATATATATATATATATATATATATATATATATATATATATATATATATATATATATATGGCCAAGTAAGAGTTCTTTATTTTAAGTCTTGGCAAAGGGCAGGCTCATGCTTAAAAACAACAACAACAGCAACAACAACAACAAACCTCTCTGCCCAAAGAATGGCACTGTAGGGTTTATAAAACATCTATCTACAATTACATCATAGTAGAGTAGAGGTCAAAACCTTCAGAAGTTTTGTCTAAGTTGTTTAAAACAATTTCCTTTATGTTTTAAAACAATAGATCCCAGAAAAATGTTGGTGCTCAGCAAGATGTGCTCAGCAAGGGGTTATGGGCAATTGGATGAAGACAGTTAAAAGTAGGACAAAATGGAATGACTTTGACCAGTTTAGTTGTAAGAGCCTGAATAGCAGGAAGTCTGTTATGAGACTGCTTCTCTTAGAAATGCCTGTGTAAATAAGATCTGAAGAGTGGCATTATCAATAAACACAGCAATGCAGAAGGGGAAACCTGGACAAGTATCTATAGGTAAATGATGACTTCTAAGAGAAACAGAGTTAGCCTTCTCTATGGATAAACCTACTAATTCCTTATCCAATACAAAGTGGTCAACCCTGAAACTATATACATGATAATAATGGCTTCCGTGGGTCATAGTTATATATTTGTAGACATATGTGTGTATGTATAACAAGAAAAGTCACGGAAGAAGAGGTTGCAAATTTAAGAGTATTATGAAGGAGGAGGGGAGCCAGGTATGGTGGTGCATGCCTTTAATCCCAAACACCTTGGATTACCAATGTAAGAAAAGTCTGTTTGTTTCACAGCTTTAAAGGGTTGAATTCACAGAAGCTGACCCAGTGGGTTTTGGTACTGTACGGTACCATTATGGTGAGAGAATATCAGAGAAAGCACAGTTATCTTTGGCTCAGTGTAAATATAAAGGAACAAAAGAAGAGCCCAGAATCCTAATATTCCCTTTGAGGGCAAAACCTACTGACCACAACACCTTCCATGAAGCCATATTTCGTTTTTTTTTTTTTAATTACACTTTATTCACGTTGTATCCTCCCATAAGTCCCTCCTTCCTCCCCTCCCGGCCCCACCCTTCCTTCTTCTTCACGCATGTGCCATATTTCTTTTTAAAATTATTACTACTTATTACAATTTATTCACTTTGTATTCTAACTGTAACCCCTTCCCTCATCTCCTCCTGGTCCCACCCTCCTCCCTCTTCCCCGACTATGTCTCTTCCCTAGTCCACTGATAGGGGAGTCTGACTCTAGCCTGTCAGGTCTCATCAGGACTGTCTGGATTCTCTTTCTCTATGGCCCAGTAAGGCCTCCTCACCAGGGGAAGGTGATCAAAGAGCAGGCAACAGAGTTCATGCCAGAGACTCCCCTTGCTTTCCTTACTAGGGGAACCCCATGGAGACTGAACTGCCCATGGGATATCTCTGAGCAGGGTGTCTAGGTCCTCTCCAATTATGATCCTTGGTTGATTTATCAGTTTCTACAGGCCTCCCTTGGCCCAGATTTTTTTTTGGCTCTGTTGACCTCCTTGTGGATCTCCTGTTCCCTACAGGTCTTTCTATCTCTACAGTCTTCCAAAAGATTCCCTGCACTCTGCCCAAAGTTTGGCTATGAGTCTCAGCATGTGCTTCAATACCCTGAAGAGTAGAGTCTTTCAGAGGCCCTCTGTGGTAGGCTCCTGTCTTGTTCTCTCTCTTCTCACAGTTCTGATGTCTATTCAGAACATTGGATTTTCCTTATAGAAATTTCTATATACTTGCTTTATGGACTATCATGTGAACTTCTCTGAAATGTTTTACTTGTATGTAGGGTTCCAGGTCAAATAAGTCCATTTGTTATATATCTATATATAATATATAAAATCATATTTACATATGCATGCATATGTATTTAAATGATATCTCAGGCTGTCCTTGAACTCCTGAGCTAAAGTGATTCTTTTTCTTTAGTCTCCCAAGTATCTAGGACTACAGGCATGTGATAGCCTGTCTGCTTTTTTTCTTTTATTGTTTAAACCTTTCTCATGCAATGAACTATTGTCTGATATATTTATTGTTATTTAATAGGATATGTTGATATTTCACCCACATTATGTATTTGTCCACTTATTTTTTTCTCCAGTCAATTTTATCTTTACATAATGATATTCATGTAAAGACAGATTTTAAAACTGCTTTCTTGCTTAATTGAATTTTTTCTGAGACGATTTCTCTGTGTAGCCTTGGCTGTCCTGGACTTGCTTTGTAGACCAGGCCAGTCTCAAACTCACAGAGATTCCCCCTACCTCAGCCTCCTGAGTGTTGGGATTACAGGCATGTGCCACCATGCTTGGCTCCTCATTGAATCACTATGTAATGTCATTTATTCTTCTGTTTCATCCATCTCCCCTTTCTCTCCTGTTTGATACAGTATTTCATGTATCCTCAGCTGATCTTGAACATATTTATGTATGCAAGGATGTCCTGGAACTTTTGACTCTTCTTCTTCCATTCTTCTTTTTAGCATTCTCTTGAATGCTGGGATTACAAGCAAATGCCATCACCTTCAGTCTATGCAGTACTGGCTGGGGAACCTAGAGCCCTTATGCATGTGAAGGAGGAGCTACACCCTCATCCCATAGAACTTCTTTCTTTTAAATGTATTTTTTCTTTTTCTAATACAAACCTGAATTTAGATAGTACAAATATGATATGTATTTCATTTAAAGACATTATAATATATAGTTATTATTAACTATAGCTACTCTACTGTGTAGTTAAACATTAGAAATCAGTAGAAACATGGCTCAGTAGTTAAGAACACTTGCAGAGCAATCCTGGAAAATGGTGCTCTAGTCCTAACATTCATTTATCAAGACAGGCTTCTTGCAAACTGGAAGTGCAATTCTGAGGGGTCCAATGTCCCTTCTATGCCTCTGTGCACTCATGGAAGTGCCTGGGCATACATGTGTGCATATACTCGCATAGACAAACAGATACACACAACACGCACACACACATGAATCTTAAGAAAATAATACTAGAAGTTACTCCTTCTATCCTAATGGATATTCTATCTTGTACACATGAATTATTCTTTTTTCATCTCCCCTTCTCTGGCTTCCAATCTCTGGTAATCACATCATACTTTATATTTTTATGAGTTCAACCTTTTGTGTCTTGACATGTAAGTGAGACTATTTTGCCTTTCTTATTTTAAACTTTCGTATATAATTAAATTTTATGCGTTTAAAAGAACATTTGACACAATCATTTCTTTCATTTGTTCTCAGAGAGCATCTCAACTTGTAGATCGGCCTAGCCTTGAACTCATTAAGTAGCTAAAGCTGGACTTGCATTCCTGATTCTCTTGCCTCTGGTGAATTTCAGACATGTTCCACCATGCCTGGCTGATAGATTTTTAAAAATGTAACCAGGCTCTGTGTACCTTTTAATTTGGAAATATTTAATCTACTTTTAATGAAATAGGTATAATTTGTCCAAATATACTATTTTCTATACATTTATTTTTACCTGTCCTCAGACAATACATGAACCTTGCAACACTATGATTCCATTTACCTTCACCTGCATTTTTATTATGTCTGAGATATGCTTACCACATCCCCTTTAATATTTTACCTTCTCTTTTTCTAGTCATCATTATAATATATATCCAAGATATGCATATATGCCCCAGAAGAATTATTGTATTATATACTAAGTACTCAGATTTGCCTACAAATTTATCAGTGTCATTGACTTTTCTTTACTGCACAGAATATTGTATGTAGACCAGTTTAACCTTGAATTTGTGGTAATCTTCTTTTCTCTGCCTGCTAGGAGCTGGTATTATGTGTGTGCTGCCAGACTCCAAAGGGATATTTCTGTTTTTTAAACATCTGCATCCATCCATCCATCCATCCATCCATCCATCCATCCATCCATCCACTGTATGTGTGTGGGTGCATGTTTGGAGTTCTCAGGCCAACATGAGGAAAACAGTTCTCTTCCCCCACAATGTGGGTCTAGGGAATTGAACTCCAGTCATCAGACTGAGCCATCTCCCCAGCCTGTTTCTATTTAGTTTAACTTTTGAAGATTTATTTTATTTTATGTGTATGAGTGTTTTGCTTGCTTGTATTCATGTGCACCATATGCGTGCTTGATGCTAGTCATGTCAGGAGAAGACAGCAGATGTCCGAAACTGGAGTTACAGATAGCTTTGACCCAACATGTGAGTGCTGGGAAACGAACTCCTGTCTACCACAAGAATAGCAAGTCCTCTAAACTGCTGAGCCATCTCTTTTTCTCAATGTACATGTTTCTTTTATTAATGATTTTATTTGAACTTGACACATTTCTTTTAATTTGGAAACTTCTTAACTAAGATCTGTTAAATATGTTTACCATACTTTCTTTAACTTCTTCTCTTTCGTTTTTTAGTCTTCATGATAATATACAAGCAAGACACAACCTGTATATTTTGTTCTGCTTTATGTACCACCTGTCTAGGTCTTATTTCAGGCAGGGAGTTTGTCTTTGATCCTTGATCCATTAAAAAAATCATTCTAAAGATAATTTTTGTTATTCTTCAAACAGAAGAGAGTCAAAATTGAGAAATGAAACACAATTTGTCTCAGATCACTCAGCCTAAGAAGGGCAGAATGGTCAGTAACATAACAGACCAATTATTCAACCCAAACCTTTACTGTTCTGTTTGTTTTCTCCTTAGCTATGAATGTTCTCTGCCTCTCATCTCCCAGGAAGTGGAAGCACAGTGAAATCTTTTAATATTTTTCACACTGCTTACAGGTTTTTTGGGGGTTGTTAACAAATCATGACCTTCATTAGCCATTACATTTTTACAAGATTTTTTTTTGGTATTGTGTGTTGATATATTGATTTTAATTTAAAGGCACAGTTTCCAAACTAACCCTTTTCAAAGATGAGTGAGATGCCAGCATATGTTCCAAAGGAGGTTGATTCCTCAACTCGAGTGAACACACCAGTGACATGATGCATACTTCATTTTATCAGCAGCAATGAGTAATTATTCCATGCATACTCAAAGAAGATAGTAAGTGACCAGTCAGCATGCCTGAAATATACAAGCCCGTGAATTGCACATGTTTGAATTGCACAAGGGTTTCAGCAAACTTTTTGAAGCCCTCTTACAGTTTTGCTAAAGCTGTATATGTGTATTGGGGAAGGTTGTTGTTAAAATGTCTTTGGGGTCCTTTTTAAAGAAGAAAGCTAGGTCTGTCATAGGTAATATTTCTTATTATGGCTTTATAAATGAAATAATAATAATATAATATAAAAAATCAGGGAAATAATAAAAAGGAAGTTAATTAATTAAAACTTTAAAAAGTTTATTTAAATATATGAAGTTTATTATTGGAAAAAAAGCATCTGAATGAAAGAAAAGGAGATTTAGGAAATCTCCAAGTGATGTATCTTTTTTTTCAAGACAGGGTTTCTCTGTGTAGCCTTGGCTGTCTTGGACTCACTTTGTGGACCAGGCTGGCCTTAAACTCATAGAGTGAGTTCACTGTGTGCCTTCCAGAGTGCTGGGATTACAGGTGTGGAGCACCACTCCAGGCTGAAATTTGTCCTACCTTTAAATATTGCTTCAAAACTTATATTTATGGCTTTCTTTAAGTAAAATTAACAGATAATAAGTCACATGCATTTGTAGTATGCAACTTATCAATAGTTGACTGCACATTTCTGAACCATCATCCCATTCAACATGCCCGTCAAACACACTGAGGACCCTTATCTCCCTTTATAACTGTTCTCTTCCAGTCTTTCCACCTTAGTATTTCTTCAAGCAACCATTGGTTAGTTTTCTACCACAACAGATTTGTTTGCATTTTTTAGAATCTTATGTAAACAGACTCATGTAATATGTTATGGCAAGAATATTTTTGTCTGATTAAGTCTAAATTTATATTCCAATCTGCCAATCTTTTCTCTCATCCTTTCTTGTTTGAGCATAGATTCCCTTTGGCATAAAGCATACTAGCTGCTGAATTTGCTTCAGAGCCAATGCGGCATCCCTTTCAATCTGGTGGAGGGAAAAGATGACATGATGGAGGACAAGAGGAAACTGGACAGATGAAGGGCTCTATTTACTTGCCTTAATTCTATTTATCTCACCCATATCCATGTAGATTCACTATGAAAACATGCAGGCCCAGTTTTTTTTTTTTTTTTGTTGTTGTTGTTGAGAATTCCAACATTGCCTTTTAACTGATGGATATCAGTGACATGATTTGTGATGAGAGTGATAATAAGGTATGTGTCAAGAGCGTGACTGTGACAAATTGCAAGCCATGGGTTTCTCAGTTCTCAGTGCCAACTCAGACCCTCATGCATTCACTGCAGATATCAATCTTCATCAGCCCCTGTGATGAACCCCTCTCAGTGACAGAGCACAAGTCAGAAAAGATGGATCAGAGAAAGGTAATGTAAACTTGTACACCCAGAGATGGAATTTGTTTTTCCCCATCTGTTGTCCCTTTTATCACTTCAGCCTCAGAGTTACAGAAATTGATCTGTGATTCTGCAGCTATGAACCTGCAGAACACTACCTCTCAGCAAGTTCCTAATATGCAGAGACTCCCCTTTGACCAAGGTATGACTGACAGAAGTAAATCTAGAGGAAATGAAGGGAGAAATGTCTAGCTGGTTTGGGAATTTAGGAATTGTCAATTGAGGAGGGGTGGGTTCTGGCACTGTATCAGCTGTGTGACCCCTCAGTCTTCTGATTATCTGTTCTTGCTTCCTGAAGATTTGATGACCCATTCTACTGACTTGGTACTGATTCCTAGAAGGTATATGGTGCCTTCCCTGAATATCCATGAAGAGGACATGATTCAGGTAATACCTTACTCTTGTTGATGTTTTTGAGGGTAAGACTGGGAGAGATTAGCTAGTAGTTAGATTGGTCTCAAGTATTGCCTCTTGTATCATTTGCTTTATTTTTTCCCCTCACCACAGCTTCTGCTTTTGAGCTAGAGGTACAACAAATCCTATCAGTTGTTTGGCTTGCTTGATATTGTGTCAATGGCCTCTATCATTGACAAGCTGAATGTCTATAGTAATGAAGTGAGGTATAATACTGAGATCTTTGTTTTGAGAGAAAGTAGAAGTGATCATCAGAGTGTTGACAGTAGGCAGGGAAGTGGGTTTATGGATAAGAGAACAAGGGAAAGAGCTGGGGTTGTAGAAATCTTCTGTTTCTATTCTCTAGTTTCATACATTTATTTCCATAATTTCAGATCAAGTCAGAAGGGGAGATGTCCAGGGGACAAGACCCAAATCCAGAAAAGAGATGTGCAGATAAAAGCTCTCTGAGTACTACAATCCCGGATAATTCCAGTAACATAAAGTCAGTTGTATCTGCAGGAGGAGTAGCTCTGATCCTCTGAGGGGACCTCAGACCTCATCCTCCCCTCTGTACCTTGAGCTGTCCCCACAGTCCTCTTTTCCTTCTGACCTCTCCTCTTTTCACTTAATCTGGGTTGTGATTCTTATGTCTGAGCACTTAGCCTCCTCCAGCCTGCGCTCCTGTGCCTCGGAAAGATAGCACTGGACTTCTCCCCAACCTCTTTTTTCTTTCTCCTATAAAGTCCCTTCATCTGTCCCATGCTGCCCTGAAGGCTTTGTTACCCTAGGATGAGGTTAAGGGTTCTGGATGATGGTAACAATACTTACTCTGGGCCATTGTTGGGGCTTATCTCTCTTTGGAAGGAAATATGGCTTCTCTGAATTACAGATCTAGAAGTGGGAAAATAGCAGGAAACAGAGGACTTCCTGGAGCAAGAGGGATGTGCAGAGAACCAAAGAAGACTCCATGTCTGTCTTCTTTCTTTTTTTTATCTACCAACCTACTTACCTACATTACTTATAATCAATCCTACCTAATGTGAAAGAGGATCCTTGCTTAGCCTGAGATAAGAAAATTCATTCCTTGAATTAATCCCCCACACAGACTTAGACAAATAGAAAGGAACCTTCTGGGAAGAACATAGTGACCATAATAGACAGCTGCTTCTAGGGAATGTCTCCCTCCCTCAAAGATGCTCAGAGTTCCCAGAGTGAGCCTAGAATAGGAAAAATATTAGCCTGCATTCAGTGGTACCCAATACTGTAAAGTCCTTGAGTTTGTTCTTGCTTTGGGTCCCAAGACTGGGGGGGGAGGGTCGAGTGAAGGAAAGGAGTACTGAAGAGTAGCACTTTTCTCCTGTATTACCTGTGACATCTGACCTTTAGCATCAGGCCAGACATATCTTCCATTCCCTTTGTGTAGGTTCCTTTTGTCCTTTGCATATACCCTCTTATGTCTCCCTCACAACTCCCTCACCTACCTTCATTCACCATCCCCTGACTTCATTATACTGAATCCTGAAACATGCTATCCCCCTCCTTCCCCAGAATCTCTAGAATGGTGGACACTAACAAGTCCTGGGCTCCATGCCACACCTTGCTCACTGCAAAGCCTCCTGTGGAAACTCTGAGGAGGAGAAAAGATTCCTCGGAGCCTGGCTCCTCCAGTGTAGCTTCCTGTGATGTGAGCCTGGAAAAAGGGATTAGATCAGTGTGTGTAGGAGCTACACAACAGGAAGAGAGAACAGAGAGCAGCAGGGAGAGACAAACCTCTTTATATCAGGTCATTCCACAAGGGAAGTATTTTTACTTTCAATTATATTTGCATGGTTTTATCTGTGTTCCTATATTTATATTTCAACAGATGGATGAATGCAAAAAAGTTAATGTGCTAAGCAGAAATGCTGTCTAACATATAGTAATGGGATGCCATGTAATGTTTGTATACACACATATACTGTGTAATTCTTAATCAGGTTACTTTTTTCTTGGTAGTTCGATTCTGGAATTGTTCCCCAAGTTATTAAGGCTGGTAAGTGTGCTCCTTGGTTACTGGTTTCTCTGCCTGGGACTGACACTATATCCAATCTGTTCTGAAAGCTAATAGGTCTGGCTTAAGTTAAATTTTTTGGAGCTGTCCCTTCAGCCTCAAAGAGATGGGGAGAAGTGATTCAGATTCACAGGGGAATTTGCCAAAGGCAAGTCATGATCCCTTCTTCCAGTGACATTTCTGGGCCCCTTTTTATATCTGACCTCTGATCTCACCCAGTTTGTAAACCCATCCCTCTCTTTCATTATCCAGCATCACCTTCAAGCTCTGCATTTCTTCCCTTGCCTCACACAGGGTGGACAGGAATCTCCTAAACCAACTCCTGGTGGTCTTGAAGACTTTAAGACCTTACCAACTTGCAAGGTGAGGAGAGCGGTTTTAATTTGGGAGTAAGAATGGCTGAGCACCTACATCCTGTTCACTTTTATTTCAGGAAAGTTTCTTTGCATCTGAGGATATAAAAAGTCTGGTCCTACAGATCCTGCAGCAGTAAGTACCCTTGGGAGTCTGACAAAGGGGAGAAATTGGGGAGGTAAGGATATAAATGTATAGCTCTGGTTGTTGAAAATTTGAAATCTCACTCAGGGCCCAAACCAATGAGATTGTCCCATTCAAGCATCTCTCCCCAACAGGTGTTACTTCATCTATGACAATGGAGGTTGGCAGGGACTCCTCAATGCTTACCATGCTGAGGCTTGCTTCTCATTGACAGTCCTCTTCAGTTCTGTGGAGTCAGCCATGTGAGTAGCACAATCAGCTCGAACTCTGACCTAGAGCACTGCACTGTGTTCTCCAGAAGATACAGGCAATCCCTTGGAACCATCCCACTGGCTGGACCACCATATCTGTTTCCTCCTTTCTCCTAGGAAAAAAGCTTGTGTGAGTACTTCATGTATAGCAGATATATGAAGATCCTCAAGGATCCTTGTAAGTGTGTGGTGGGTAAGATGTGGAATAGAAGGCACAATCAGAGATTCCAGAGGTTAAGGCTCCTATTGTGGCCCTCCCCATTCTTGCCACATTTTCTTGACTCCAAATCAATAGCTAGCTGTCTGTTCCTGGACCCTTTAGTTCATGAATCTGACTGGGAAATGAATGCTGTCTGAGTATGTAAAGCATGTACAACTCCAAGAACACATATCTTTCTGTCAACTCCTTTACAGATATCTGGATCATAAGAAATGTGACATTCTTCACTTCCTTCGTGCATTGCCCAAAACTCAGCATGACCTCACCTCCTTTGTGGTGGACCTATGTTTCCAAACAGTAGATACCTGCTCCTTCCATGGAACATATCTCATACTTAGAAAGGTAATGGTGAGTAGAAAGTTAAGCAGGACCCTGAGCTCATGCTGTGTTTCCCTTTCAGGAAAGATGATCTGCTTCTCTGTTAGTGGGCTGTTCAAGGAAGGTGTCTGTAGAACCCTCTTCCAGATCCCTTCTTGCTTCCTTACTTGGATGTGCATCTCTGAGCACACATGTTGTAGGGTTTGTTGGCTCTCATTCCAGATCCTTACTCTGTGTCTTTGGGCCAGTTGCTTAACCTCTGCATTTCCCCATTTGAAAATGGTGTTAAATGATACCCCACCCCAAGATAGATGTGAAACATCCTTAGTAAACATTGGAAGTTATTTTTCATAAGGTCCAGAATGTGGCAGGAGACCCATCAATAAAAGTGGATTATTCCCCTTGTTGCCTGGCCCTCTCCCTGTTCCCACCACAGATACCTGACTCCAAGACAATCATTGACTGTACTTGGGCCCTTTCAGTGTAAGACCCTGACTGAGGAATGTTCTGTGAGGGTGCAAAATATGTGTAACTCTAAGGATGCTTTACTGTTTCTTGTCCTTGAAGTGGAGAGCAGCTCTTAATGATGAGTTCATGCCTTCACTCAGACCTTCGTTGTTACATATGGCAATGGTTCAGAGTAAGTGCTGTGTTGTGGATGGACACTCTCATCCCATCCTGGCACCAGCAGTGTGACAACGTTGTGGTGCATTTCTAGAGGTGCTACCAATATTGTGGAAGGTCAACAGGTAGATTCAAGGAGTAGGTTAATGTAGTGATTAACAGTGTAAACTTTGGGGTCAAACTACCAGGCTCTTTCTTGTAGTACTAACTTGTTCTGTGAATTTGGTCATCACATTGCCTATTTGTAACTGTCTTCTAAAAATATTGATTATATTGTCCACACTTTTTAGCTGATAAAAGGCTAAATGAGAATGTAAAACTCCTCTCTCTCTCCTTCTCTCTCTCTTTCCCTCTTTCTCTCCCTCTCTCTTTTTTTGAGACAAAATTTCTCTGTGTAACCCTGTCTGGCCTGGAACTCCTATGTAGAACAGACTGGCCTTGAACTCGGAGATCTGCATGCTTCTGCCTCTTAAGTGCTTGGATTAATGTCATACACCACCACCGCCTGACTAAACCATTCTTTAATTAAAGCAAAACCTATCATCCTAGTGATATAGACAGTCTTCAACAATGTTTTCACTGTCTGGGAGTATTACAGATAACCAGGCAAGAAAAGCAGGACAAATAAGAGATATCAGAACAATTTGGTTGCTGAACAGTGAGAGCATGACAGCTGTTGGGAAGTATACTTTTGTCTGTTTTTCCATAATCTGAATTTTTTTCATCCAGCCTTTGTATCATCAGTAACAAGCTATTTGTGAGGAATGTTCAAGGATTTTCCAATGCCTCCGTCCTTGTGACCACATCTTCCTCCAGCTATTTGCCTTCCTTCTCTCAAGATTAACAGGATATGGTACAAACATTCTATTTGCAGTCTTGAGTGAATGCTGAAAGATCTCAGAAGTGAGTCTTGGACATACATGGTGATGTGGGCTGAGGTAGGGGTAGGAGAGTAAGTTGTGGAACATACAGGTTTCACTTCTTTATTTCATTTATTATCTTACTGAACAGTTTCTTCTCAGTAAACAGTAAGCTAAATAGCCATTTAAAATAGGTATTTCAGCATTCCCTGAAATTCATGGACCTTGTTCATTTAATGAGAGACATTCGGATTTTCAGGGATTTGCTCATATTATGACACAAGGGTCATTTTGCTGAATATCTTGAAATATATGTAGAGGCATGTTTCTGCTGCATAGATCAGGAAATGTCTTTGTGTTTGTCAGTATATTTCTTCTTATGTCTTAATGGATGTTTTCTGGCCATCCTCTAACACAGGTGCTTTCATGATGACCAGTGGAATTACAACAGAGCTATACAAATCCTCACTTTATTCAAGGTGATGTTTGGAGATTCAATTCAGGATAGAAAAGCCAGATGGCCTGGAAATGGTGCTAGGATTCTTGTATCTGCTGATCTCCCAAATGCCTTCTTTACTTCCTCCAAGTAAAGGACGTGATCCCAGAGGATACCTTTACTCAGTCAGGTCTACAATTCTAAGAACATCACACACAGATGAAATTCCTGGGTGTCACTATTTGTTTCATCCAATCTCTGCTTAGATTATGAGCTGGGATATCTATTTTCATCTTGGAAGCTAAAGCCCATCTTGTAAAGCTAACTCTCGTTTTGTGTATTTGCCACATATTTGAGGATCTTTGTTTCTTATATTTTCTTTTGTTATAACTTTTATTAAAATTGTTGAGAATTTTGTGTTTTGTAATATATTTTCACCCTTCACCTTGCCAGATTTTTTTCCTACCCTTCTCAACCCTCCCTCTTCCTTAAAGTTCTTATCTCACACTTATGTCTTTTGTTTTGCATTGTGACTCACCAAGTATAAACAGGGCTTTCTATGTGACCATGTGTTTAGAACCGTCCATAGTACTCACAGGTGGATGCATAGTTAAAGACAGTGGCTGTTTTTTCTCAAGAATCCTTCAGTAGCCAATTAGTTTAACAAAGAAGGATAGGGCCCTAATTCTGTGGTTGACTATTGAAAGACCTAGTCTTTTGCAGGCCCAGTGGAGGCAATCTTGGTTGCTGAAAAATTGCAATAATTCTGTCATACACAAAAGACATTATTGGTGTTAAATCCCTTCAAAATGCATTGGAAGCAGACCATATTATAAGAATGAGGATCTCCAAGGAAGGACTGCTGTAGAGACTGAAGTCTTAGACCCAACCTTAAAGTACAGTTCTGCTCCTATAGAATATCTAGCTTCATAGGTTGAGCATACTCTCTAACCCTGTTAAAACTTGAGTTATGTGACTTAAGTATTAATCAAGTATTTCATGCAAATAACAATATTATTTTCTTAGCCACACAAATTTATTCAAAATTTATAACAGCATAATTGGTAAGATACATAAAAGCCCCTGAAGAAAAATAATCTTTGGTGTGAAAAGAAATAGAGTAAGAAAATCATTATTAAGTTAGCATTTTTTTATTGAAAAGAATAATACCCAGGAAACTATGAAAACATGTTCAACTACTAAGAGGACAGAAGTTGCCACAAACACTGAGATAATTTAGAAAAGGCAAAGAAAGATTATTATTTTAAGAAAAAGGAAAATTTGTGTCTATGTGTTTGCGTACATAAGTGTGTATCTTTATTTGAGTGGCTTTAGTTGTCTAAAACTTTAAAAAAAAACTACAGTACACCAGGTGGTTTAAATCTACAGAAATTTGTTGTTTTATAATCTGGAGAGCATAAATCCCAAACCAAAGTGTTAAAAAAGATCGTATGTACCCTGTAAGATGTTCTTTGTAAAATTTTTAATTAGCATAAAGATATTAGTTTTATTATGGCACTTACAGACGAGTTTTTAACAGAATCCTCTTCTCCTCACTCCTCCACCCTCTTGGACATTTCCACCCCAGTAATCTCATCTTTGTTTCTATGTCACAAATGTTTATAGTGCTCCGCATCATGCTCAATATTCTTTTCTCCTCTCATTGTCCCATTTCCAGTTTGATGGCCTACACACACACACACACACACACACACACACACACACACACACAAATCTACGACCCACCTATGAAAGAGAACATACAGTATTTGCTATTTGAGTCTATCTTATTTCATACTTAACATAATGTTCTCCAGTTGCATTAATTTTACTGTAAATGTCAGGTTCTTTTAAGTATCCAATTATGCTTTCTGTGAATTGTGATAATCTGACTTCTTCCTTTCATATTTTTATCCCCTTTGTATTTTTTCTTGTCTTACTCCTCTAGCTAAGACATCAAGAAATATATTGAATTAAGAGAGGAAATAAAATGGATATCTGAAGTAGGTGGAGGAGGGAACTGTTTGGGAGAGGGGGTGGGGAGGTTAATGGGGGGAGAGAAGAGCTGGGGTAGGGATAGGAGAATGGAAATCAGTGTGGGGGTCCATCTCTGAGGAAGGGGAGGCTTCCAGCAATCTATGGGGCTAACCCTAGTTGTGACTCCTAGTAGCAGGGGTTAAGGAGCCTGAAGTTGCCATCTTCTGTAGCCAGGTGGGACTTCCAATAAAAGAGGGGGCCACCACCCATAAAACCTTCGACCCCAAACTTGTCTTACCTACAGAAAGTGTTGGGATTAAGATCAAGTGGAGATTCAGGGAATAGCAAACTAATGACTGGCCCAACTTGTGACCCACCCCATGGGAGAGAGCCAGCCTCTTGTCACTATTAATGATACTCTGCTATGCTTGAGAAGAGCCTAGCATAACTGTCTTCTGAGAGGCTTCATCCAGCAGAGGATGGAACCAGATGCAAAGAGACCCATAGCCAAACAATAGGCTGAGTTTGGGGAGTTTTGTAGAAGAGTAGGGGGAAGGATTGTGGCAGCCAGAAGGGTCAAGGACATCACAAGAATATCTACAGAGTAAAATTAACCTGGGTGCATGGGGGCTCATAGAGACTGAACCATCAACCAAAGAGTATGCATGGGCTGGACCTAGGCCCCCAGCACATATGCAGAATGATCAAAAACATATGAGCCCCATAACAATGAGAGTGGGGGCTGTCACTGACTCTGTTTCCTGCCTTTGGATCCCTTTCCCTTAGCTGGGCTGCCTTGTAAAGCCACAGTGGGAGAGGATGCACTTAGTCCTACTGCTACTTGAGGTGCCAGGGTGGATTGGTGGCCCCAACCCCAAGCCCTTACTCCAGTTCTCTGAGAAGGAGAAAGAGGGATGAGGGGAGGGGTGCATGAGTTTGGGGCTAGGAAAAGAGGGAGGAGTCTGGAATCAGGCTGTAAAGCGATTAAATTAAAAAAAAAGAATGGAGAGAGTGGACACCCTGTGTCCATCAAAACTTTAGAGGGAATATATTCTGTCTAAAGGATCTATCAGATGGAAAGAAGAGAGAAAGCAGAAAGCTAGGATGAGGGTGTGGTGGTGCTTAACCAAGGAGGATGGTGCAGACTCTCCCTGGTAACAGGGAAGGGAGAAATCCAACCTCCAGACGCTGATGCCACTTGTGGGTCGTCAGATTGGCAAGGATCTGGATGAGTGACAGGTGAGGCAGGACTTGTGCACTCGCGCGGCAGGGGCCGGGGCGGGGCCTTCTGTCGCACTGGCCGCTGCGGCTGGGAAGAGAGCCTTGCAGTGACGCGGGCCCCTCACGTGACCCGGAGCTGCAGAAAGACGCCTTGGGTACAGTCGTCATTCACGTCTGGCCTCCAGGTCCGTGCGTCCCTGTTCTCGGCGGGCTGGCATCGGGCCCTGGGCGAACGGAGCAGGTAAGCGGCCTGCCCGAGTGCAGCGGCCCTGAGGGTGACACCCCCGCCCCCCCCCCCCATAGATCGGCGCTCACTGGAGGATTGTGCAGCGCCCCGTAGCTTTCTACACCGCAGAGAGAACCTGGCTGCGCTCGGGTAGGGGCGGCAAAGTGGGCCTGCGGTGGAGAGCATGGGACCTAGCCCTGGAGAGCGGGGAAGGAGACAGGCTGGTGGCTGAGGGAGGCCAGGTACGGGGTAGGCAGTGGGATGCAAGGGTTTGGGGGTATGGTGCTGATCTCCGCGATGAGTCGCTCCCATACTACCCTGTCTGCAGGTCTACTAGCCGAGATTCCAGGCGACTCTTCTAGCAGCGGGAATTGAAAAGAGGACTACTTGACAAGGGATAGGCCCAGGTTGGTTCAGGGGCAGAGTGGGGGGCGGGTGGAGAATGTGGAAAGCGCTGTCTGGGACGTCAGCCCTCTCCCCCCACGCCATTCTCCCACCGTCCATCCCTTTCCACTTTCCATTCCATTCCCCCTATTCTATCTCCCAATTCCCCCTCCAGCACCCACCATTGCCACAGCTCCCATCCTCCATTTTGATGCCTGTAAAAGCCTTGAAGATAGATCTGCAGGGAAAATGGTGGGTTGTGGGGAGGGAGGGTCTGGAACTAGGTGCCCTCTAGAGGGCGTGTTGCACCTTTCAGATTGGAAAATAAAATTTGAAAAACAAAGTAAACATAGGGACAACCAAGATAGTGAAGGGCAGAAGTGGACCTCTGTCCTCGGTGCTGAACCTTTCAGCAATTCTCTTATCTTCCAGGAGCAATGGAGTCCAAAGATCAAGGAGTCAAAAATCTCAACATGGAAAATGACCATCAGGAAAAGGAGAAAAACGAAGAAAAGCCACAAGATGCTAGCAAAAGGGCGCCAGCTGTGGCCCTGACTTTCGAAGCTGGCGAATATAGTGTGCCTAGAGGCAGTCGCAGGTGGTTCCGAGTTAGGCCGCCCATCGTGCACTATAGATGGGACCTGATGCATAGGGTTGGAGAGCCCCAGGAAAGGATGAGAGAGGGTAATGCGGAAAGGTTTGGGGAGGACGTGAGAAGGCAGCTCATGGAGAAGTTAAGGGGAAGGCAGCTGAGCCATAGTCAGCAGGCGGTTAGCACTGACCCGCCTCACCATGGCCATCATGATGAGTTTTGCCTTATGCCCTGAGTCCTGAGGTTTTTTTCTCAAGTTAATAGGGGGACTCCTGCTTCCAAAACTTACATTTTGTGATGTACTGCTGTAAAATTTTTGAGGTTACTTATTCCCCCATGGGTCTCCACTTCTGCCATCTTTTAATTGAAACCTGTGTTTTTGGATCAGTCTTTTGTTGTTATTAGCAGAATTTATCTATGCTCATTATATATTGTGAAGCTAATAAAGCAGACTTAAAAAGCAATCTTAGTATTTTTTAAAGGCTGCTTACATATGCCATACACAAACGGAAAAACGGTTGAATTAAATTGTAAAATGATTAATATTGGGATGCATTTCTGTCAAAGTAAGACAGACAAACATAGGAGAGATTTTAGTAACTGGGCTGTCTACCTTCTCCCGTTTGGTTTTGGTTATAGACATCTTCCCATGGTATAATAATACACTTTGCAACCTGTTCTTTTGACCTGGGTGTCATATATGCACACCCCTCACCAAACAATGTAGCAGGCAATCTGGAACCCACTCACTTCCTCACTTGGGTCATGCTACACATACTCTCATCATTGAGCAAAAATTAATATGTTTTCCCACCCATCCCTGGTAACAATCGTATTTAAACTGTTGCTATTCAAGTGAATTCCCAAGATATCTGGGGGTGGAGAATAGAATGGCTGATCAATCTTGCTTATACTTGTTTTAGGTACATGTACATTAAGACAAAAATTTTAAGGATAACACCTTATCTACCATTGTTTGCCTTGCATAAGTGGGCATGGCTATTATTAAAATTGGATTCATTAAGGGAAGGGACATGTGCATTAAGAAAGAATGAGTGTATGACTGGATCTGTCAATCAAAATTAGAGAATCACCCAAACTCTGTCTCAAAGTAACCTCTGTTTTTAATTTCTTTTTTTAATTTTTAAATAATTTTATACATTCACTTTTATCCCAGCTGTAGCCCACTCCCTCTTTCCCTGCCATTCCTCCCCTCCCTCCCTCATCTCCTCCCTGCCCCCTTCCAAGTCCCTGAGGGGGGGTGTCCTTCTCTCCTTCTGTCTGGCCCTAGCTTATCAGGTATCTTCAGGATGGTTGCAACGTCCTTATCCGTGGCCTAGCAAGGCTGCTCCTCCCTCAGGGAGGAGGGGAAGCACATGAGTTCATGTCAGAAACAATTCCTGTTCCTCTTACTAGGGAACCCACTTGGATACTGAGCTACCATCGGCTATGTCTGAGCAGGGGTTGTAGGTTATATCCATGCATTGTCCTTGGTTGGATAAACAGTCTTATAGAAGACCCCCCACAGTAACCTTTTAAGTCCCATAAAAGTAAACCCTGAATTACAGTGGGATCCTTGAATGTTTTCATTCATGTGGTTTGCTGTGAATTTTGACAGTGTATCCATTTATAACCTACACTATTGTTTTGATTTAAACAAAATTCATCTTGCTACTTTTCAATTATTTGGTTAAGAGACCTGGGTCCTGAAAACACTTTGCCCAGACCCTGACCACCATACCACATTAGGGTATGATAAGATCATACCACATTAGGGTATGATCTTACACTTTTCATCCGTGTTATAAAGACCTGACATGAACAACTCAAACGGTGAAAGGATTTAATATGGTTTCTGGTTGTAAATATTTTAGCTTATCATTGTGGAGACGATATTGTATATCAGGCTAGATAACACCATTGTAGCCAGGAGTGGGGGAAAGGGAGAGAAAATAAACACCACTGCTTTTCTGCCTCCATTCCATCTCTGACCACAGCCAATGGGGTCCTCCTTAAGGGTGAGACTTCCCTGTCATTCTCACCTTCTTAGAAACAGAGGTTTATTTTAATAACCCTCTATGCACTTCTAAATCCAATCAATTTGTTGTGAGAAGAACAAATGAACATTTTGTTGATTTGATTTATTTTTTTTAAATTTTTATTAATTACACTTTATTCACTTTGTAGTCCCCCTGTAGCTCCCTCCCTCTTCTTCTCCCAATCCCTTCCTCCCTCCCCCTTCTCCATGCATGCCCCTCCCCAAGTCCACTGATAGGGGAGGTCTTCCTTTCCTTCCTTCTGATCCTAGTCTATCAGGTCTCATCAGGAATGGCTGCATTGCCTTACTCTGTGGCCTGGTAAAGCTGCTCTCCCCTCAGGGGGAGGAGATCAAAGAGCAGGCCAATCAGTTCATGTCAGAGACAGTTCCTGTCCCCATTACTATGGAACCCACTTGGACACTGAACTGCCATAGGCTACATCTGTGCAGGGGTTCTAGGTTATCTCCATGAATGGTCCTTGGTTGGAGTTTCAGTCTCAGAAAAGACTCCTGTGCCCAGATTTTTTTGTTTTACATATAGTATAGGATAAACCTACTAAAATCTGTACACCTAAAGACACTAATCAAGAGGTAGGACTCTGGCTAAAATGCTCAATCCCCTTCCAAAAAGGCAAAGAGGTTGGACATCAGAAGAAGGAGAAAACAGGGAACAAGTCAGGAGCCTGACACAGAGGACCTCTGAAAAGCTCTGCCCTGCAGACTATCAAAGCGGATGCTGAGACTTGTGGTCAACCTTTGGGCAGAATGCAGGGAATCTTATGAAAGAAGTGGGAAATAGTAAAACCTAGAGAGTACAGGAACTCCACAAGGAGAACAATAGAGCTTTCCTTTTTAACAAGCAACTTTGGTGATTCTTCTGCATACTAACGTCTAAAAGATTACGGATATATATATACTTATTATGTCCATTTTAAGTAGGAACTATAAATTAACTTCTAGTGCTTTGCTGTGGCTCATACAGTGATTAAAAATAATATATGCATTGCAATCACCTCAATTTTTCCTACAAACCCATAGTTCTTGCTATCATTGTTCTAGCACTGCCTGACTAGATGCAGACACAATTTTTCCATTTCAAATCTATATTTGTGAAAATACTACCTTAGTTAGAATTTCTACAATATGTGATAGAACACCATGACCAAACATACCTTGAGGAGGAAAGATTTTATAAGTCCATCCCTGACTGAAGCCACATCACTCAGGGCAGGAACCCGAAGGTAAAAACTGATGGACAGGCCATGGAAGTGTGTTGCTTACTGGCTTGTTCTCTATGGTTTACTCATATTGCTCTCTTTGTACCCTAGGACGTCCTAACCAGAAGTGGTACCTCAGACAATAGACTGTAAAATGTTTGGCTTGGACTACATCTGATTGCAACTTTGTAAAAGATCTTGAGGCATAGGACTCAGATATGTCAGATATGTCCTAAGCTTCTGATGTATAATTGTTGGGATCATAAAATCATAATGTTTCATATGTTACTTTTGGAATTAATTTGATATATAACATTAAACAAAACATGTATTTATTTTTATGAATGTGTAAAAGTAGGGGTTATATATGTCTATGTGTGTGAGCAGGTTGTGCACATGTATGCATGCATGGTTGTGGAGACCAGAGGACAATCTTAAGTTTTGTTCTTCAGGTACTGTCTACCTTTTTATTCTTAATTTTATTTAACTATTTTATTTGTATGGGTGTTTTTACTGCATATATGTCGGTTCACTATGTCTGTGCCTGGTCCTGAGGAGGCCAAAAGATGGAACCAACTCCCCTAGACATGAAATAATAGACAGTTGTTGACTGTTTGTGGGTGTTGAGAATTGAACTCAGGTTCTCCAAAAGAACAGCCAGTATTCAATTTTTAATTAAAATTTTTATTTTTTTATAATAATTACTGTTTATTCACTTTGTATCCCAGCTATAGCCCCTCCCTCTTCCCCTTTCAATCCCACCCTCTCTCCCTCATCTCCTCCTATGCCTCTCTCCAAGTCCACAGATAGGGGAGGTCCTCTTCCCCTTCCGTCTGATCCTAGCCTATCAGGTCTCATCAGAACTGGCTGCATTGTCCTTCTCTGTGGCCTGGCAAGGCTGCTCCCACACCAGGGGGAGGTCAAAGAGCTAGCCACTGAGTTCATGTTAGAGACAGTCCCTGTTCCCCTTACTAGGGTACCCACTTGGATACTGAGCTGCCATGGGTTACATCTGAGCAGGGGTTCTAGGTTATATCCATGAATGGTCCTTGGTTGGAGTATCAGTCTCACAAAAGACCCCTGTGCCCAGATATTTTGGTTCTGTTGCTCTCCTTGTGGAGCTTCTGTCCTCTCCAGCTCTTACTATCTCCCTTCTTTCCTAAGATTCCCTGCACTCTGCCCAAAGTTTGTTTATAGATCTCAGTATCTGCTTTGTTACACTGCTGGGTACTAGACATATAATATAGGATAAACATACTAAAATCTATAGACATATAATATAGGATAAACATACACCTAAAGAAGCTAAGCAAGAAGGAGGACCCAGGGTAAGATGATCAATCCTTACTCAGAAAGGCAAAAGGGACCGACATTGGAAGAAGAAGAAGAAGAAAACAGGAAACAGTACAGGAGCCTACCACATAGGACATCTGAAAGACTCCAGCCAGCATTCCTAACTACTGAGCTATCTATCCTGCTCCTAACATTTTCATTTTTAGGTTAGGGTCTCTTGATGACTTAAAATCATCAAATAGACTAGGCTGGCTGCTCAGTAAGCCCCAGGGATTCACCCATCTCTACCTTCTCAGTGCTAGGTTTACAAGCACTTGACACCTTGTTGAACTTCCATGTTTCATAAATCATTGGTTCTGAGGATAAAACTAAGGTCCCAATTATCGCAAGGCAATCTTTCCAGCTAGAGCAGAATGTTGGTTATTTTTTAAAAAAATAAAATAACTAGAAAAAATGCTGCACATTAAAATGAACAATGTCCAGTCAGTATTACAATTTTCATTAGTCTCACAAATTTTAACCCCAAACTTCATATATTAATAAAAAATAAATTGTATGTCTAAGGAATACTTTTTTGCTGTATCATGTTGCAAAAAAAGCAGAGGCAGCTTATGTAACTATTTCTACTAATTCACAACTTTTTATACAAAATAGCATACTTGAAAAAGCAGCCTTATATTAAATTCAGGCCTCGTGGTACCACTTTGAAAGTTTTGCAAATGCTAGGAGAAAAGCCAATCTATTATATGCAATTAAAAACAAGGATATACTGAGGGTCAATGAGGGGTTTCACATATATCATAGTAATTCAAACATTCATTTGATAACATGATATCTGCATTTTGCACAGGTTTGGTAAAATAGTTGTATCTAAATAGCTTTCTCAAAGTAACCTGTTTATCTCTAGAAGAAGAAAAGAATTCCTAGATTATACAGCAGGCTGAAAAAAGTTAGAAATATGCAGACATCTATCATGAGGTTACCAGTCACACTGTGGTAACATCTATAGGGAAACATTATATTTTGGTACTCTTTAGAGAAAATATTAGAGCAAGATGATAGAATAAAAAAAACTGAGAGAACAGGCATCTAAGTTCTTTAGTTATTGGATTTGATTGAGTAAGCAATGACATATCTCTCATCAAAGAGACCTTTGGCTTTTTTTTTCTCATGAAGCTCAAAATTTGGATATTAATATAAATAGATGGAGGCTACAATCTGGGGATCCAGAAACCTCTATTCTTAGAAATGGGAATGCCCTCTGAGGATTATAAATTCATAAATCTGATAATGTACATGATTTTCCATTTCCTTGGATAAAAAAATTGTCATTGACAAGTTTGGGAACATTAATTAATGTTCCCAATTAATTATGTAATCAATTTAATTATTTAATCAATTAATAATTTAATCAGTGTAATCTCTATTGCCATGTAGGCATAGTTATAGAAGCATTTCAGCAAAAGAAAATTAATGATGATTATATAGCATGACTTTGTAGATATTTTAAGTGGCTTGAGGTTCAAATAGGTAGAAGCTGAATGGCAAATTTTAGATGTTAGTAAAGGAAATTGTAAAAATGTTATTAGAAATGTACAGGTACAACAGAGAGAAGAAAAGATGCAAACACAGGGCAGGAAAAAAAACCCAAACCCAAAACAAACAAACAAAGATCAATTCATTAGTTTGGACCACAATATCCAGCTAGTGAGAGAAGTAAAAGATATTAAAAACAAGTGTTAATTAGTGTTACTATTCAGGATGCTAAAGTATGTGTTTAAATAGAAATAAAAAGAGTTTCAATCAGTGGGAAATTTATAATATGATATCCCAACAGAAGTGGAAAATAAAACTAATGAGTGTCAGAGGAATAAAGTATATCACATACCTAGCATTGTAATTAGCTAAAGTCCGTGTAAAATTTTTGGATATAAAATACAATATAATGGGGGAGATCCAAGATGGAAGCGGCCAGTGTACACCATATCTGAGGGGCACAGTACCAGAAACTCTGAAATTGGTGAGTGGAGGGGCAGCTCAAGCCAGAACATCAACATTGAGGCTTCCTGGGCAAGAGATGAGGAAGCTCTCAGATGGACATGAGCTGAGACCATTTGGATCCAGGTCATCTGCGGATGTTTGCAGGGTCTAAGAGTGGTGAATATTCAACCCTCCCTGCGCTTCGCCTTAAGGGGCCTCCTTCCTTGGGGGAGGCAGCCTGCAGTACCTGCTGCTCCTAGGATGGACCGCCCTGCTTTGTTGTTGAGACAGCAGAGGCAGGACTCCTAAGTCCGCAGTGGCAAGAAGCAGTACAGCCCTCTCAGGTCCGTGGGCAGCTGTACAGGTTTCCCAGAGCCTCCCAGTGGGTGTCTGTACAGGCCTCTCAGTTCTGTGGCTGCTGTGGGTGACTGTGTGGGCCTACCAGCGGGCTGCAGTATGGGTCTCCTACCTAGGTCTGCAGTTGGCTGTACAGGCTTCCCAGGGCCTCCCAGTAGGTGACTGTACTGTCTTCCAAGGTCTGCAATGGTGGCAGGCAACTGTGTGCCCCTTCAAGGCCTCTCAGTGGGCTGTTTTACTAGCCTCCCAGGTCTGCAAGGGTGGCAATGGGCTACCAGCTGGCCCTAAGAGGAGCGTCCATGCTCCATCACTGAGAAAACAGAAATGGCTACCCCAAGTAAGGGTCTCCATGCCTAGCAGACAAACAGTGGACACCACTGAGCTGACTGATCCCTCACATTCTCATTTGACCCTGAAGGCCCAAATCTGATAGAAGAGAACAGGGAGGACCCCTGTGCTTTCTGATTAGGCTTGCTACCTAATGTGGGTGTGCCTTCAAGTGAGTGCATGCAGAATCCCAGATCCAGGGTCTCTCTATGCTAGCAGCTAGACATTGGATCCCTCCCACCCACACACCCACTGTGGGCAACATAGGGATCCTTGGGACAGTGTTCTCAACACTGAAGACCCTGTTCTGTGAGTCAAGACAAACAATAACTGGAGCCCAGACAGATATGAATACCAGGAGGACAGTATGACAGGCCTTTAAGCCTCTGAGATATTCAGGGGACCTGCACAAGTGCTAGCACCCACACCTGCTCCTGCTAGTTTAAGCCCCACATTCCAGGCATCTACATGCTTTAGCACCCAGTCCTTCAAGGCGCACACTTCCACGCACATGCCTGTGCTTGCTCATCTGTACATGTGCACCTGGGTTGCAAACTTCCTCTCTTAGCTACAGCTAAAAGAACAACACGTATTCTCAAAGCAGTGGACCTCTCTCATCTTCCTGAAGGATACTCCAGACATCAGAAAAGATGGAACCAATCTGAGGTAAAGACTCCATGAACAAACAGCAAAGGTTACAGAAAATCAGATGACTAGAGGTCAGCATAAGAACATGTCCAATAAAAATCAGGACATCATGGCTTCACCAGGAACCCCAAAAATCAATGGATATTTTAATTCATTGGAAACACAGGAAAATGATTTGAAAGCAATGATTATCCAGTTATTAAAGGCACATAGAGAGGAAACAAACAAATTTATCAAAGAAATACAGGAAAATAAAGCCAAACAAATAGAGGCACAGGTTGAGGCAAGAGTAGAGGCATATGGAGAGGAAACAAAGTTCTCAAAGAAATACAGGCAACTACAGCCAAACAAAGAGATGCACAAGTAGAGGCACATTTATTGGCAGATAGATAGAGAGGAAATAAACAAAAAATAGAGGCTATCATGGAAAGACAGGAATCCACATTCAAACAGATGAAGGAAATGGTGCAAGACATGAAAACAGAATTAGAATCAATAAAGTAAACACAAACAGAGAAAACCCTGGAGCTGGAGAATATAAACAAAACATTAGGAACCACAAAGTTAAGCATCACCAACAGAATAAAAGAGATGGAAGAAAGAATCTCAGGTGCTGAAGATACACTTCCAAAAAATGATACATCTCTCAAACAAAAAGAAAAATCTGAAAAGTTCCAAACACAAAACATCCAAGAAATCAAGGACGCCCATGAAAAGACAAAATTTAAGAATAATAGGAATAGATGAAAACAAACATTCTAGGTACTAAGGTCCAGAAAATATTTACAAGAAAATCATAGAAGAAAATTTTCCAAACTTAAAGAAAGGGATGTCCATAAACATACAGCAGGCTTACAGAACACCAAATAGCCTAGACCAGAAAAGAAAATCCTCACGTCATATAGTAGTCAAAACACTAAATCTACAGAACAAAGAAAAAAAATATTAAAAGCAGCAAGGGGAAAAGGCCAAGTAACATGTAAAGGTAGACTTTTGAGAATCACCACAGACTTCTCAACAGAAACTATGAAAAGCAGAAGGGCCTGGGCAGATGTCATGCAGACTCCTAGGGACTACAGATGCCAAGCCAGACTACTATACCCAGCAAAGCTTTCAATCAACATAAATAAAGAAAACAAAATATTCAATGACAAAACAAAACTTAAACAATATCCACACAGCAACTCAGCCCTAAAGAAGATATTAGAAGGAAAACTCCAATGCACTGAAAACAACTACACCCAAGAAAACACAGGATATAGATAACTTCACAACAAAAATTAGAAGAAAACAAGCATTAAAACATAGTACCACCACCAACTCCACAATAAAAAGAACTAACGTTCACTAGTTACTATTATCTATCAAAATCAGCACACTCATCTCTCCAATAAAAAGACAGACTAACAGAATGGTTGCGGAAACAAGATCCAACATTCTACGGCATCCAAAAAACACACCTCTGCAACAAAGATAAACACTACCTCTGAGTAAATGTTTTTCAAGCAAATAGACTGAGAAAATAAGCTGGGATATCTATCCTAATATCTAATAAAACAGAATTTCATCCAAAATTAATCAAAAAAGATGAGGAGGGGCACTTCATTCTCATCAAAAGAAAAATCGACCAGGAGGACATAACAATTATGAACATCTATGCCTCATACACAAGAGCACCTACATTTGTAAATAAAACATTATTAAAGCTTAAATCACAAATTGATCCCAACAACATAATAGTGGGAGACTTCAACACTCCACTCACACCACGGGACAGATCATCTAGACAGAAGCTAAATAGGGAAATAATGACATTAACAGAGGTCTTAAATAAAATGGACCTAATAAATGTCTACAGAACTTTTTACCCAAACTCAAGAGAGTATACCTTCTTTTCAGCACCTTATGGAATCTTCTCAAAAATTGGTCGGTCACAAATCAAGCCTCAACAGATACAAGAAGATCAAAATAATCCCATGTATCCTATCAGACCACCATGGCCTAAAACTAGAATAGCAGAAATAACAAAAAGCCTACATATACATGGAAACTAAAGAATTCTCTACACAAAACAGTTTAGTCAGGGAAGAAATGAAAAAAAGTAATAAGAGACTTCCTAAAATTCAAAGAAAATGAAGGCAGAACTTACCCAAACTTATGAGACACAATGAAAGCAGTGATAACAGGAAAGTTCACAGCACTAAGTGCCTCCAGAAAGATGTTGGAGACATCTCAAACAAGCAACTTAATGGTACACCTAAAAGCCCCAGGGGAAAAAAGAAGTAGACATACCAAGAACAGTAGACAATTGAAAATAATCAAACTCAGACCTGAAATCAATGAATTAGAAACAAAGAAAACAATTCAAAGAAACAATGAGACCAAGAGCTGGTCCTTTGAGAAAATCAACAAGATAGACAAACCTTTAGCCAAACTAACTAAAAGACAGAGAGAAACCATCCAAATAAGCAAAATCAGAACAAAAATGGGGATGTAACAACAGACACTGAGGAAATTCAAACAATCATTAGGTCTTAATACAAAAGCATATATGCCACAAAATTTGAAAATATAAATAAAATGGACAGTTTTCTTGTTAGATTCCACTTAACAAAATTAAACCAAGATCAGGTAGATTGAATAGTCCTAAATCCCCCAAGAAAAAGGAGCAGTCATCAAAAGTCTCCCATCCAAAAACGCCTAAGCCAGATGGCTTCAGGGCAGAATTCTACCAGACCTTCAAAGAAGAGCTAACTCCACTTCTCTTCAAACTATTCCACAAAATAGAAACAGAAGGAACATTAAAAAACTCATTCTATGAAGCCACAGTCACCTTGATACCTAAACCACACAAAGACCCAACAGAAATAGAACAATTCAGATGTATCTCTCTTATGAACATTGATGCAAAAATACTCAATATAATACTTACAAACCGCATCCAAGAACACATAAAAGAAACCATCCGCCATCAGCAAGTAGGCTTCATCCCAGGCATGCAGGGGTGGTACAATACACAGAAATCCATCAATGTATTTCATCAAATAAACAAACTGAAGGAGAAAAACCACACCACATGATCATCTCCTTAGATGCCAAAAAAGCATTTGACAAAATCCAATACCCATTCATTTTTAAAGTCTTGGAGAGATCAGGGATACAAGGCACATACCTAAACATAGTAGAGGCAATATACAGCAAGCCTATAGCCAACATCAAACTGAATGGAGAGAAACTTAAATCAATCCCACTGAAATCAGGGACAAGGCAATGCTGCCCACTGTCTCCATATCTCTTCAACATAGTACTTGCATTCGTAGCTAAAACAGTAAGACAATTAATGGTATCAACTAAATGGATACAAATTGGAAAGGAAGAAGTCAAAGTATCACTATTTGCAGATGATATGATATTATACATGAGTGACCCTTAAAAATTTAACCAGAGAGAGCCTTCAGCTGATAAACACCTTCAGCATAGTGGCTGGATACAAAAAAAAAAATCAGTAGCCCTCTTGTATACGAGAGACAAAAAGGATGAGAAAGAAATTAGGGAAACTACATCCTTCACAGTAGCCACAAATACCATATAGTATCTTGGTGTGACTCTAACCAAGCAAGTGAAAGAACTGTTTGAAAAAAATTTCAAGTCTCTGAAGAAAGAAATTGAAGAAGATATTAGAAGTTAGAAAGATCTCCCATACTCATGGATCAGTAAGATTAACATAGTGATAACAGAAAATGGCCATCCTTCCAAAAGTAGATTCAACACATTTCCCATCAAAATACCAACACAATTCTTTACAGACCTTGAAAAAAAAAACTTTCAACCTCATATGGACAAACAAAAAACCAAATCGCCAAAATAATCTTGTAAAACAACAGATTGTCTGAAGGTATCCAAATCTCTGATATCAAGCTGTACTACAGAGCAATAGTAATAAACACTGCATAGTTTTGGAATAGAAACAAAATGGTAAATCAATTGAATCAAATGGATGACCCAGAAATAAACCCACACACCTATGGGTAATTGATTTTTGACAAAAAAGCCAAAACCATACAATGGATAAAAGACAGCATCTTCAGCAAATGGTGCTGGGCTAACTGGATGTCTAGGTGTAGAAAAAAGCAAATAGATCCATATTTATCACCCTGCACAAAACTAAAGTTCAAGTGGATCAAAGACCTCAACATAAAACCAGACATACTAAAACTGTTAGAAGAAAAAGTGGGCAAGAGCTTAGCACTCATTGGCACAGGAGACAACTTCCTGAACCAACAGCACAAGCTGTAAGATCAATAATAAATGGGACCTCATGAAACTGAAAAGCTTTTGTAAAGCAAAGGACATCGTCGTCAGAACAAAACAGCCTACAGATTGGGAAAGGATCTTCACCAACCTTATATCTGACAGAAGGCTAATATCCAGAATATATAAAGAACTCAAGAAGTTAAAAAGCAACAAATCAAATTATCCAATTTAAAAAATGAGATACAGAGCTAAACAGAGAACTCTCAATAGAGGAATATCAAATGGCAGAGAAACACTTAAAGAAATACTCAGTGTCCTTAGTCATCAGGAAAATTCAAATCAAAATGACCCTGAGTTTTCACCTTACACCCATCAGAATGTCTAAGATCAAAAACTCAAGGAATGATACATGCTGGAGAGGATGTGGAGAAAGGGAACCCTCCTTCATTGCTGGTGGGAATGTAAACTTGTACAACCACTTTGAAAGAGCTTTCTCAGACAATTAGGAGTAGCGCTTCCTCAAGATCTAGCTATACCACTCCTAGGCATATATCCAAAATATGTTCAAGTATACAACAAGTACATTTGCTCAACCATGTTTGTAGCAGCTTTATTCGTAATAGACAGAATCTGGAAACAACTCAGTTGTCCCTCAACCAAGGAACAGATACAGAAATTGTGGTACATTTACACAATGGAATATTACTCAGCAATTAAAAACAAGGAAATCATGAAATTTGCAGGCAAATGGTGGAATCTTGAAAAGATCATCCTGATTGAGGTATCCCAGAAGGAGAAAGACACACATGGTATATACTCACTTATAAGTGGATATTGGATTTTTAATATAGGATAAACATACTAAAATCTATACACCCAAAGAAGCTAAGCAAGAAGGATGACCCTGGGTAAGATGATCAATCCTTACTCAGAAAGGCAGACAGAATGGGCATTGGAAGAGGGAGAAAACAGGAAACAGGACAGGATCCTACCACAGAGGGACTCTGAAAGACTCTACCCAGCAGTGTATCAAAGTGGATGCTGAGGTTCATAACCAAACTTTGGGTAGAGAGCAGGGAATCTTATGAAAGATGGGGGAGATAGAAAGACCTGGAGGGGACAAGAGTTCCACAAGGAGAGCAACAGAACCAAAAAATCTGGGCCCAGTGGACTTCTCTGAGATAGATACTCCTACCAAGGACCATCCATGTAGATAACCTAGAACCCCTGCACAGATGCAGCCCATGGCAGTTCAGTCTCTAAGTGGGTACCCTAGTAAGGTGAACAGGGACTGTCTCTGACATGAACTCAGTGGCTGGCTCAGTGATCACTTCCCCCTGAGGGGGTTACAACGTTACCAGGCCACAGAGGAAGACAATGCAGCCAGTCCTGACGAGACTTGATAGGCTAGGGTGAGATAGAAGGGGAGGAGGTCCTCTCTTATTAGTGGGCTTGGAGAGGGGCAATGGAGTAGATGAGGGAAAAAGGTTGAGATTGAGAGGGAATGAGTGAGGGGTCTACAGCTCAGATACAAAATAATAATTTTAATTAGTATAAAAAAGAAAAATTAAAATAAAAAACAAAAAGGAAAATATCAAAAACCTCAAGAAAATCTATAAATTAAACTGTATAATATTTATAACACTATAAGAATAAGAAAAAAGCAAATATAAAGGTGCGTTTTTTAATATTATACCCATCAGCCAGTAAGAAAAATATTATACCCATCAGGCAGTAAAAAACATCCCCGTGTGTAAAACTAGTGAGTAATGACAAAAAAAAAATGTAACAATGGAGCTTTGAGTAAACTATTTGTATTCACTGTGTAAATACTGTGATGGCTGCCTTCATGCTAGCAATATATTATCACTTAATGTAGACTTGAAAAGAAATGTACACAATTATCTATCATGAATGCACCATCAGCTTAGGAACCTTCCTCATAAAGGTGATAAGTCCAGTCAAAATACCATGTTAGGAAAACGAAAGATGAAGCTGAGAAAATAAAACATCTTTTGTAAAGGAGATCTAGGATAAGTATAAAAGAGAAGCTAAGGGAATACTAGATCAAGGTAGACATGCAGACACAAGTGTTATGCTTTAATCTTGTGAGAAATGACTACAAGAAAGAGTATATGGTACATAGAAGAGGGAGGAAGAGATTATGCAGACACAGGAATCATTTGAAGGAGTGTTTGACCAAGCATAGACTTTGGAGTGAGGAGGAAAATCATAGTTCAAATATTGACACAACACTTACAAGTCCTATGATTTTGAATAAAGTTGCATAACCTGTCCCCTTAGCTGTATTTATTTTACCTGTAAAACATAGAAAATGTCCAATTGATATGCAATCATATACCAAGTTCTAGTAAACGTTAGCTCTTAATATTGTAAAGCAAGCAAAATGAAAGCAAAAAGATTTCATTTATTAAAATGAATAGTTCAGTGTTTAAAAGTTAAGAAAATTTTTGAGATTTATAAAGTATTTACTGATGCCAGGTGTAATAATTTTTCTCTCAGAATGCTGTACAATATTTGAATCATTGATGAACTGCTTAGGAAAATTGAGATTTTTGGGTCTAGTTCATGTCAACTATAATTCCAAAGTAAAGTAGTGTTTCATCAAATGATTGAAATTCAGACTAATTAGGGATTCAAGATATGTTCTTATCCAAGTTTACAGTGACCATAAGCCATGTGTGCCTATTAATTAAAAATGTGTATAATGTAATTGGAGATATGCTAAAAGTGTAAAATGCACATAAAATTTCAAAACCAATATTTTGTTGATAACTTTTATTATTTATTAAATACCATACCATTTGAATACAGTGTCAAATATATCTTTCTTCCTTCCTTCCTTCCTTCCTTCCTTCCTTCCTTCCTTCCTTCCTTCCTTCCTTCCTTCCTTCCTTCCTTCCTTCCTTCCTTTCTTTCTTTCTTTCTTTCTTTCTTTCTTTCTTTTATAATTCAAGATGACCCTGGGCACAGCCTCTTTTCCCTACTCTCTTCCCAGCCACTCCTCCTGCCCACCATATCTACTCCTCCTCTGTTTCACTTCAAAAAGAGCAGGCCTCCCAGTGATATCAGCTGAACACGGCACAGCAAAGATACAATAAGAATAAGCACAAATCCTCATATCAAGGTTGGATGAGACAACCCAGTAGTCAGAGATACTCCCTCTCCCACCGTTAAGAGGCCTCCAAAACCCCAAGCTAAACAATCACAGCAAGTATGCAGATAGCCTAGCATGCAGTCTCTGTGATTGCTACTTCGGTCTCTGGAGAACCTATAAACCCTGCTTAGTTGATTCTGTGTTCTTCTGGTGTCCTTGACTCCTGCTGCTCCTATAATCCTCCTTCCTCCTTTTCTGCAGGGTTCCCAGAGTGCCATTGCCTAATGTTTGGCTGTGGGTCTCTGCATCTGTTTCCATCCATCAGTTGCTGGAAGAAGCCTCTCCGATGATGACTGGACTAGGCACAAATCTATGTGTATAGCAGAATATCATCAGGAATTGTTTTATTTCTTCTTCTTTTTCTCCTTCTTCCTCCTCTTCTTCTTTTTCTTCTCCCAGTCATGTTTTCTTTTATTGTAGGTCTCTGAGTGATTCAGCTTTTGCTTATTAATAAAATTAATTTCACTCAAATATTGATACCTTTAAAATTCTTTTTACCACAAAACTCAAAATTAGACATGTGGCTCAAAATATATTTCTATTGAACAGCTATTAGTCTAAATTTTTTTTGAGACAAGGTTTCTCTGTGTAGTCTTGGCTGTCCTGAACTCATTTTATAGACCAGGCTGGCCTAGAATTCACAGAGATTCATCTGCCTCTGCCTCTACTCATAGATTAGCTCATTAAAGTAACAATAACTTTTTATGATTCTAGAGGCTGAGGGTTAGAATGGCACCCTCATGGTTCAGTTCTGGTGAAGGATTTCTTCCTGATTTCAGGTGGCTCCCTTCTTCCTCTACACTTACAGGCAGAGAAAGTCATTTCCTGTTGTTGTTTTTATTTTTTCCTAATTTTTAGGCTTAGTAATCACAACATGAGTTTCTCACTCTCATGACCTGATCTAATTCTAATTACGCTCAAAAGGCCTTATTGGTAAATGTCGTCATATAAGGAATTGGGGTTTTAAGTGGGAGGTTTGGGTAGAAACTGTCATTCACTCCACATAAATCAATAATCAAAAATGCAAATGAGAACAAGAACATTTTTCTAGTATCAAGTCGGGAAATATTTTATTAACAGCTAATAGTTTTTCTTCTTTTATTTATTTTCACTCTACAAGATCTCACTCTTTAGCTTAAGCTGACCTTGAACTCACTATCTAGAACAACTGGCCTCTAACTCAGTTCCTGCCCTAGCCTCATGAAAGCTGGAGTTCCAATTGTGACCTACAACAGCCAGTTAAAATAACTAACATTGCTTTACCATGTATATTGGAAGTACTTTATGCTATATGTTACCCAGTTTCCTTCACCACATAACTTTTACAATAAATATATTGTCATAAAGGGATTGAAGTTATACATCAGAAGCCACAGACTGAACACATATGGTGTTTCTCTTATTGAGCAACTTTTAGAAGTGGTGATTCTGGAAAAAACAAAGACAAACCCAAAACATGAGCACTTTCATTTATTGCTGGTGACAGTGAGTGAGAATTGGTGTAACTTTTCAGGAAGATAGTTTGAAAATGTGCATTAAAAGCCTTAAAATGCATAAATATATTAAGTATGCCCTGAAGAGCCCTTCAGTTTGAGAGTGTGGGGAGATAGAAGAGGGACAGGAGAAAGGGGCAGTGTTGAAAACAGGAAATTGATAAGATGAAGTGTTGTAATTATATTTTACTTAATTTCTCTATTATTATTATTATTTTCAAGTTATTAATTTTGAATCCCAGTTGTAGCCTCCTCCCTCATCTCCTCCCAGTCGCACTGACCCTCTCTCTTCACTAGTCCACTGGATAGGGGAAGTCCTCCTTCTCTACTGTCTGACTCTAGCTTATCAGGTCCCATCAGGACTGACTAGATCCTCTTCCTCTGTGAGCTGGCTAGGTCATCCAACCAGGGAGAAGTGATCAAGGAGCAGACAACTGACTTCATGTCAGAGACTGTCTCTTCTCTCCTTACTAAGGAACCTACATGGAGACTGAGATGTCTATGGGCTACATCTGAGCAGGGGGTCTTGTAAATACAAGCCAGGCAGTGGTGGCTCATGCCTTTAAATCTCAGCACTAGGAAGGAAGAGGAAGGCATATCTGGGTCATTTTGAGTTCAGTCTGGTCTGCAGAGTGAGTCACAGGACAGCCAGGGCCACACAGAGGATCTTTGATTAAAAAAAAATGTAACTATAAAAAGCTCTAAAACAACTCTGTAACCTGGAACTTCTATGTTTATTACTATGTCCCAGTTGAACAGTCACAAAAAAGTGTCCTGTGTAGAGGCTGTTATTACAGCAAAGGCAATTTTAGATGAATTTGAAGAATAATTGGCTAAAACAGATTGGAACATTAAGGAAGTTTATGATGTCACATAGCTGATCAGGGCTGAGAGATTTAGCAAGTAAATGATGTCATGAAGGACCCAAGTTATTTTTATCTTTAGCCAATTTTGCCATGGTAGTGTGAGCCTCATACTTATTCCTCATATAACAAGATGGCTTAAGATGATGCTAATTGTGAGTACACTTGTTTTTATTTCTGTCCCTCAGGAAATGAGGGGAAATCTTTCTTGCCAACTATAGGATTAAAAAGCAATCTCTTCCACATGATTGATTCATTAGAAAATGGTTGCCCATTTACAACCAATAATACCCTACCAGTAAATTTTAGGCACACCCAGAAAAATTAAGATAAGTATCTTTATATGAGTAGTGAGGCGGTTTGGTGAGGGATACATCTAGAAGGTTATAGTTCTATTGAGGAAGAATGGAAAAACTGATATTAGGTAAGTGTATATACTACACTAGGAGCCTCAAAACTGGAAATGACTCAGGATACTTTAGACCCCTAAGAGGTCTCTGGGCAGGAAGTTAAAGACAGCAAGAAGACAGATCAAATAACCTTTGGAAGGAAAGAAGGCCAGTTCAGGATGTGCTAACACTCAGGGAGATTAGAGCCAGGAGGAGAGAGAGATAAGGAACACAGAAGTAATTCAGGGTAGGATACTTATATGAGAGAAGTCTGAGGGATCCTTTGGATCCTAGAGGTAAAAACCAAAATGATTTTGGTTCATTTGTTACCAGGTACAATAAGGCTTCTCAGGCTAAACAGAACTCATGTGTCTGTGCCCACAGAATACAGACAAAAACATTGAGCTGGGCTAAAGAAAAGGAAGGCCAAGAAGAAATTCTTTACAATTGTCACTCTTGTCACATATGCAAAACCTCCTTTCTTAGAATGTTGTTGTGCTTGAAGGACCAGCACCAGTTTTACTAGGCTCACCTTTTCCTCCAGAACTAGGTAGAAAGTGGGCTCTGAATGCTATTGCACAAGATCCCTGGAAAATGAGCACTTTGGTTGTTTTAGATTCAAATGCTTCCAGGGTTTTTAAAGGCTTTCACTGTTTATTCATTTAGAAGGCTCATAGCATACACACCATACCATAAACTATTCTCCCTCCTCTGTCTGCCTTTCTAGATCTCCTCCCTACAGAAGATATCAGCCCATATCCTTCCTCATGACAGCTTTGCTAATTCTACAGATCCTCTCTTTCTTTGATTCCTATTTACCTTACAGGATCTTATATTTTTAAATTACTTTTTCAAGAAGTTGTTATTCCCACCCAGGTGTTCTATGTTTCTTACTTTCAATCTCATCCCATGAGGTCTTGGCTTTCAGAGACCCTAGGCCATTGAGTGATCTGTGAATTGGTTTCTCTGTTTCTCTGCTTGTCATTTCTTAATCCAGTCTCCACAAGAAAATAGAGTCTGCTCATCCACTCAGTTATATCCACTAAATGTCTCCATTGCACTCAAATACTTATTACAGATCAAATATTTACCATAGTCTTTAGGTCCTGCAAGACCTTGGACCATGGCCACCTAGATAACATAGCCAGTCCACCCCTGTATTGCTAATCTCCAGTTATACTGGTTTTTCTCAGTTCTTAAATGGCCTGGTGCATTACTGTGTGTATGTTATTTATTCTTCTGTTAAGCTAACTACCCACCTGCATCTTTTAATTACCATTTATAATAGTACCTGCTTATAGCCCTCTTCTCATTTTCTAGTCTAAATTCCTATGTTGTAATCACTACAGAATCCTAGAGGTGAGCTAAGGATGCAGATCACTGGGGGAGAATGCTTACCTAGCATGCATGAAGCCCTGGGTTCAATCCCCATCTTTACATAATTTGGTGCTGTACACAAGTAGTCTTACCACTTGGGAGGAAAAGGCAAGATGATCAAAGATTCAAGGTAATCTTCACCTTCACAGCAACTTTGAGGCCATTCTGGTATAAGGCATCCATGGAAAGAGGGAAGAGGGAGAAACCCTGGAGCTGGGTTTGGTAGTAAGTCATCTCTGCACTTCAGAGCTGGAATCAAGAAGATAACTACCAATTTATGGCCAGCCTAGATCCACAGAGTTATGCTCTTCAAGTACAAGCCTGCCCCTACTATTTATTACTTTGTTTACTATATTTCTCTTCCACTGGATTGTATACCCCATGCTTATTCACCTAGGAATAGCTAGCATCTAGTCAGTGCCTGACAGCTGGCCTACCTTAAGCAATCGTAGGTTGAAAGATAAGAAGTTGTCATTTTTACATTAAAACAGGGCTCACTTCAGCAAGAATGAAGAATGTTAGGCAAACTGTTGAAGAAAGAAAATTGGAACTAGCCTAAGGAAAAGTTCACTCTTGCATTTTATTAACTAACTTGTGTTTGGATCTTGAGTAAGCACAAAAACCTGGATGAGTTCATGACCTGAGATTTTCCCACCAGAAGGTACCTGCCTGATCCTGATCAAGAAGAGATAAATGATGTAATTATATCATAACCATAAAAAATAAATAATTTAAAAAACCCTCTGCACATATAATTCACATTTTACTTATCCATGTATCTGTTGTTGGACACATAATCCAATTCCATAATTAGGATTTTGTAAATAGTGCTGCAATAAATATGGATATAAAATTATTTCTATGGTATATTGATTTAGTGTTATAACCAGAGGTGGTATAACTAGCCATAAGCAATCCTTATCTATCTATCTATCTATCTATCTATCTATCTATCTATCTATCTAT
>NW_026590677.1:8976609-9008456 GCF_907164565.1 Psammomys obesus
TATCTATCTATCTATCTATCTATCTATCTATCTATCTATCTATCTATCTATCTATCTATCTATCTATTTGTGTGTGTGTGTGTGATTTGACTATTCCATGGCTTTCTTTGAGGTCAAAGGACAACTTTCCAAGTTGGTGTTCTCTTTCCACCATGGGTTTCAGGGACTGAACTCAGATCATCAGGCTTCTGAAGAAAGTACCTTTACCCACTAAGCCATCTCACCAGCCAGCCTCAATATGGTAACTTCAACTGTAGGTTTTGAAAAGCTGTCATGATGATTTTTACAATGCTTGGATAAATCTGTATTCCCACCATCGGTGTATAAAGCTCAGTCTCTCTCTCTCTCTTTTTACATTCTCATGATCATTTGCTATTATTGTTCTCTGAATGATAGCAGCTCTGAGTGAAGTGATATTGAATATCAATGTAGTTTAATGTGCATTTCCCTAATGGCTAAAGATAGTGAACACTTTTTCACATTTTTATTAAATTTGTGCAGGAATATATAAAGATAAATATCTTATATATAAATAAGTATTTATATATGGGAAACATATATGTATATATGGGAAACATAAAGAAGCCAAATATAAAACAGTCTAAAATATACTCTTCCCTTTTTGTAAAATAAAAACTTTAAAAATGAAAAAAATATTTGAGTTTTTAACAATAGTGAACTATGCACAAAGGAGATTCACAATAATAAACTACAATACTGGTAACATTCTGGAGTTGTGATTAAATTGTGGCATTCATGAAAATTACAGGTGATGGACTCAAGCCCTTAGAACCTGTAACTTTCCCAGATTAAACATTTTGTTAAGGATTTTTACTTTACTGGTCAGGTGAAAGCTTCCTGGTGCTAATGATGCACTTTTTGTCCACTTAGATCTGTGAAGAGTTTAGGTAAAAATTGTAAATTCTCTTGTGTTTGAGTCTGAAGTATAATACAATAATTACTCATTTTTGGCCAGAAACTACAGCCATGACTGTGCAAGCCTAATGACAGATTTTGGAAGATCCCAACTCAGCTCTTGTATTTGTTTCTCTTCCTCATGTTCAGCACTATAAACAAGTTAATCAGACAACAAAAGCATGGGAATCCTGATGCTCACCTAAGTCATTATAGGATGACACCAAGACATAGAAGCATAAGGTCTGAGATGGTCACAGACTTGGCTGCAGCCATCTTTCTACCATTGCTCATTGGATCCAAGCGGCCCACATTTCAACAACACTGGATTATCAGTACCAAAAAACAAACAAACAAACAAACAAACAAACAAACAAACAAAAAAAACAAACAAAAACACCTGCCTGCATTTTAATTCTGGTTCATGGGACAGGGCAGGTATTCTCTCTGGAAATTTTTTCTTTGCTATTTGGTCTGTATCTACCTTTTTTCAGCTAAAAATTACATTTCCATCTTGATTACTTGCTGCAGTTTCCAGTATCACCATTTTCAGTCTTTCCTATGCTCTATTCATGTCCAGAATGTCTTTCCAGTATATATTTTTGAAGCCAGAGGTGTAAAGACTTAAAAAACAGAATGCTCAAGTACACAACAAGAACATTTGCTCAACCATGTTTTTAGTGGCTTTATTTGTAGTAGCCAGAAGCTGGAAACAACCCAGATGCCCCCAACCAAGGAATGGATACAGAAATTGTGGTACATTTACACAATGGAATACTATTCATCAATTAAAAACAAGGAAATCATGAGATTTACAGGCAAATGGTGGGAACTAGAAAAGATCATCCTGAGTAAGGTATCCCGGAAGCAGAAAGACACGCAGGGTATATACTCACTCATAAGTGGATACTAGGCCTATAAGATAGGATAAACATACTAAAATCTGTACACCTAAAGAAACTAATCAAGTAGGAGGACTCTGGCTAAAATGCTCAATCCCCATTCAGAAAGGCAAAGAGGATGGACATCAGAAGAAAGAGAAAACAGGGAACAGGACAGGAGCCTGCCACAGAGGGCCTCTGAAAGGCTCTACCCTGTAAGGTATCAAAGCAGATGCTGAGACTTATGGCCAACTTTTGGACAGATTGCAGGGAATTTTATGAAAAAGGTGGAAGATAGTAAGACCTGGAGAGGACAGGAGCCCCACAAGGAGAACAACAGAACCAAAAAATCTGGGCACAGGGGTCTTTTCTGAGACTGAAACTCCAACCAAGGACCATTCAGGAAGATAACCTAGAACCCCTGCACAGATGTAGCCCATGGCAGTTCAGTGTCCAAGTGGGCTCCATAGTAATGGGAACAGGGACTGTCTCTGACATAATCTGATTAGCCTGCTCTTTGATCATCTCCTCCTGAAGGGGGATCAGCCTTACTAGGACACAGAGGAAGACAATGCAGCCACTCCTGATGAGACCTGATAGACTAGGATCAGAAGGAAGGGGAGGAAGACCTCCCCTATCAGTGGACTGGGGGAAGGGCATGCATGGAGAAGGGGGAGTGAGGGTGGGATTGGGAGTGGAGGAGGGAGCAAGCTACAGGGGTGATACAAAGTGAATAAATTGTAATTAATAAAAATTAAAATTAAAAAATAATTTTCTCTGTAGTTTTTTTTTGTTTTTGCACATTTGTATATTATATAGCACATTAACTGTTGGGAAGAGTGGAAAAAACAGTCACTGTAGTGTAGTGTAGCAACAGCTTATCGGAGTCTTTAATTCTTCAACTTTTCTGGAGGGTAAATTGCTTTCATGCAGGTTGATGGGTGTTATATCAATGATTTCTGAAATTTCTTTATCAACACAAAATTCCCAGAGTTTTTCAACAGAGGCTACCCTAGACTTTTGGAAAGCCAACTCTTTTTTTTTATAAAAATAAATTTTTACTTAATTTATTTTTATTTATTACAGTTTATTCACTTTGTATCTCAGCTGTAGCCCCCTTCCTTGTTCCCTCCCAACCCCACCCTCCCTCCCCTTCTTCTCCTATGTCCCTCCCCCAGTCCACTGATAGGGGAGGTCCTCCTATCCTTTCATCTGACCCTAGCTTATCAGGTCTCATCAGGACTGGAAAGCCAACTCTTTAATGTGACATGAGAGTGAATTATTATCAAAATTTTAAAAAATCTACTCAGTCTTCATCATCTTTCAGTACAATGAGCGCACTAGAATACTATGTACTCATTTAGATAAATAAGAAGCTTCTATATATGTATGTATATTAATGTTTAATGTATATTAAATTTAGGACAACTCATAATTACATTTTGTCTGCTTATGTTGAAAGAAAAATAATTATTCCTACCGTTTTCAAGGTCAATAGGATCGATAGGGGTTGGAAAATTGTTTAAGATGATCATATCAAACTTTGAACTGGATAGGCTATCTGAACTGTTACAAACTTTAAAGTAGTGATAATTTTCACAGTGAACATTGTTTTAGGACTTGAGTTGCCCTGTGGGATATAAATGACACAAAAATGTGATGGCTATGAAAAGAGCAATGATAAAAGTTTCCACATTAGAAACATTCTTATATACCTGTTTCTAGTAATTAGGTGACCGAATAATAGTTACTTATCAAGGAATATTTTGCTTACATTTTAAGTGAGAAAAAGCCATATAAATGATGTGTTTTATGAAAATATGTAAAATCTCACAATATTATGAATTTGTCATTCACATACAAAATAAAGTTATTCTGTTTCCTTTCTATACTAATAATCTTATATTTGAAAATCTAACAATTAATTGATAAAATAACAGAAAAGTATATGCAGTAAACTGAGAAAGAAATATCTATTAAATCAGCAAGCAGTAACTTTAGAGCTATCCTAAATTAGTTTTCCCAACTTAATCAATTTCTAGTGAGATAGAGCTTTACTGTTTTCCCATGCTGATGTGAAATCTCTGAACTCAGATAATCCTCTTGCCTCAGCCTCCTGAGTGGCTGAGACTACAGACACATTCCACTGCTCTTGGCTAAATTTTGTTGTCTCCTCTCTACCTTTCTCTGTGCTGAGGGTGAACCTACAACCTCAGGTCTATTAAGCATATGCTCCACCACTGGACTACGTTTCAACTCCTTTAGTGATTCTAAGATTAACTGAAGTAACTTAGGAATTCCAGTTTTGTCTGACCTTGCATGATTATTTATAGATAGTTAATGGTTGATAGAGGGAGACCCATTCTTCAGTTGTGGATCAACTGAAAAGTTGTCCAAGTTTATGTAAGCAAAAATCTCACCCATGATAAGTAGTGATAAAAACTATTAGTTCACGAAATAAGAAGCAAACAGGGGACTAGTTGGAGAGCAAAGGGGTCATGAAAGAGTTATAGAGGGTGAATGTGATCAAAGTATATATGTATGAAAATGCTATAATGAAACACAACTATGATTAATTTAAATATGCTAAAAAAAAGAATGTTGGCTTGGGGGCTGAGAATGTATCTCAGTGCTAGAATGCTTGTGTAGTGTGAGTCGGTGGCTGGATTCAAACTTCAGCATTAAAAATAAATAAATAAATAAATAAATAAATAAATAAATAAATAAATAAATATAACACTGGCTTCTATACTGTACTCCAAACTTACTGTATTGCCAACTCTAGAGTATAAGCTAGAATTTAGCCCATTGTTTAGAGAAGATTCTAAGGCCTCTTTACATTAATACTAAGAGACCCACTGACACTCTCCTGAGTGGAAACTCATTTATCTGTCTCAAGGTTGGTGTTAATTTCATTTACCACAGTTTTGGCCTGAAATAATGAGAGCCAATATAGTACTTGGAGGGGAGACTATCTGAAAGGCAGCAGTCAGAAATGCCAAATGGGACAATTATGAAAAACACAAAAAGTTAATAGATTAATACAGGATTACTATACTAAAATCTACAGACCTAAAGAAGCTAAACAACAAGGAGGACCCTAGGGAGGATGTTTAATTCTCATTCCGAAAGGCCATCAGGATAGACACCAGAAGCAGTGGAAGAGAGGGGACAGGACGGGAGCCTATTATAGATGGTCCTCTGAAAGGCTCCACCCAGCAAGGGATTGAAGCAGATGCTGAGATTCACAACCAAACTTTGGGCAGAGCGCAAGGAGTCTTATAGAAGAATGATGTGTGTCAAGGGTGAGTAGGGGAGCTAGAAAGAACTTTAGGGGGCAGAAACTCTACAAGGAGACCAAAAAAGCTAAAAAATCTGAACCCAGGGGGCTCTGCAGAGACTGACGCACCAACCAAGGACCATGGATAAAGAGGATCTAGACACCCTGCTTAGATGTAGCCCATAGGCAACTCAGTCTCCGTGGGGGTTTCTAGTAAGGGGAGCAGGGGCTGTCTCTGTCATAAATGCATTGCCTGCTCTTTGATCATTTCCCCCTGGTGGTGCAGCATTATCAGGCCATAGAGGAAAAGGATCCAGGCATCCCTGATGAGACTTGATAGACTGGAGTCAAATGGTAGGAGAGGTGGGCTCCGCCTTTCAGTGAACTAGGGAAAGGGGATAGGGGGAAGAGGGAGGGAGGGGAGATCGGGAGGAGATGAGGGCAGGGGCTACAGTCAGAATGTAAAAATGAATAAATTAGAAAAAAAGTTTCCAGGAACCTATGTAGGACCTTGGTTTGGAGGTTAGAAAAGAGGGCCATCTAGTGACAATACAGCAGGGTCAGTTACACATGTCACATGTATACCAGTGATTTTCTTTTTTTTTTAATTTTCACTTTTTTATAATAATTACAGTTTATTCACTTTGTATCCCAGCTGTAGCCCGTTCCTCATTCGCTCCCAATCTCACCCTTCCTCTTCTTCTCCCATGCACCTCTCCAAGTTCACTGATAGGGGAGGTCTTCCTGCCTTTCCATCTGACCCTAGCCTATCAGGTCTCATTAGGAGTGGCTGCATTGTCTTCCTCTGTGGCCTGGTAAGTCTGCTCCCCACTCAGGGGGAGGTGATCAAAGAGCCAGCCATTGAATTCATGTCAGAGACAGTCCCTGTTCCCCTTACTAGGGTACCCATTTGGAGACTGAGCTACCATGGGCAACATTTGTGCAGGGGTTCTAGGTTATATCCATGCATGGTCCTTGGTTGGAGTATCACTCTCAGAAAAGAACCCTGGGCCCAGATTTCTTTTTTGTTGTTGTTGTTGTTTTGTTTTTTCTAATTTATTTTTTTTCACAATTTATTCATTATATATCCCAAATGAAGTCTCCGCCCTCAAAACTGGTACTTTCAAAAGCTTCAATGCTTTCTCCGGGCCCAGATTTCTTGGTTTTGTTGCTCTCCTTGTGGAACTCCTGTCCCCTCCAGGTCTTTCTATCTCCCCGGTCTTTCATAATATTCCTTGCACTCTGCCCAAAGTTTGACTGTGAGTAGCAGCATCTGCTTTCACACCCTGCTGGTTGGAGTCTTTCAGAGTCCCTCTGTGGTAGGCTCCTGTTCTGTTTCCTGTTTTCTCCCTCTTCCAATGTCCATCCCATTTGACTTTCCAAGTGAGGATTCATCATCTTACCCAGGGTCATCCTTCTTGCTTAGCTTCTTTGGGTGTATAGATTTTAGTATCTTTACCCTATATTATATGTCTAATATCCACTTATAAGTGAGTATATACCATGTGTGTCTTTCTGCTTCTGGGATACCTCGCTCAGGATGATCTTTTCTAGTTTCCACCATTTGCCTGCAAATTTCATGATTTCCTTGTTTTTAATTGATGAGTAGTATTCCATTGTGTAAATGTACCACAATATCTGTATCCATTCCTCCACTGAGGGACATCTAGGTTATTTCCAGATTCTGGCTATTATGAATAGAGCTGCTACAAACATGGTTGAGCAAATGTACTTGTTGTATACTTGAACATATTTTGGATATATGCCTAGGAGTGTATAGCTAGATCTTGAGGAAGCACTATTCCTAATTGTCTGAGAAAGCACCAGATTGATTTCTAAAGTGGTTGTACAAGTTTACATTCCCACCAGCAGTGGAGGAGGGTTCCCCTTTCTTCACATTCTCTCCAGCATGTGTTGTCACTTGAGTTTTTGATCTTAACCATTCTGATGGGTGCAAGGTAAAATCTCAGAGTTGTTTTGATTTGCATTTCCCTGATGGCTAAGGACATTGAGCATTTCTTTAAGTGTTTTTTTTTTTGCCATTCAATATTCCTCTATTGTGAATTCTCTGTTTAGTTCTGTACCCCATTTTTTAATTGGATTACTTAATTTGTTGCTATTTAACTTCTTGCACTCTTTATATATACTGGATATTAGCCCTCTGTCCGATATAGGGTTGGTGAAGATCCTTTCCCAATCTTTAGGCAGTCATTCTGATGACAGTGTCCTTTGCTTTACAGAAGCTTTTCATTTTCATGAGGTCTCATTTATTGATTAATCTTAGAGTCAGTGTTGTTGGTGTTTTGTTCAGGAAGTTCTCTCCTGTGCCAATGAGTTCCAGGCTCTTTCTCACCTTTTCTTCTTTTTCTTTCCACTTTTCTTCTTCCAACTTTTCTTCCACTTTACTTTTTAATGTGTCTGGTTTTATATTGAGGTCTTTGATCCACTTGGATTTTAGTTTTGTGCAGGGTGAAAAGTATGGATCTATTTGCATTTTTCTAAATGTAGGCATCTTGTTAGAACAGCACCATTTGTAGAAGAAGCTATCTTTTTTATTGTATTGTATTGGTTTCTTTGACAGAAATTTGGTGTCCATAGGTGTGTGGGTTTATTTCTGGGTCTTCTATTTGATTTCATGGATCCTCCAGACTGTTTATCTGCCAGTGCCTGATGTTTTTATTATTATTGCTTTGTAGTACAGCTTGAGATCAGGGATGGAGATACTTCCAGACAACTTCTTATTTTACTGGATTGTTTTAGGAATTCTGTTTGTTTTTTGTTTTGTTTTGTTTTTGTTTTTGTTTTTCCATATGAAATTTAGAATGATTCCTTCAAGTTCTCTAAAGAATTGTATTGGTATTTTGATGGGAATTGCAGTGAATCTGTAGATTGCTTTTGGTAGGATGGCCATTTTCACTATATTAATCCTACCAATCCATGACCATTGGAGATCTTTCCATCTTCTGATATCTCCTTCAGTTTCTTTCTTCAGAGACTTGAAATTTTTTTAAACAGGTCTTTCACTTGCTTTGTTACAGTCACACCAAGGTACTTTATGTTATTTGTGGCTACTGTGAAGGGTGTTGTTTCCATACTTTCTTTCTCAGCCCTTTTGTCTTTTGTATACAGGAGGGCTACTCATTTTTTTTTTTTTTTTATTAATTGTGTATCCAGCCACTATGCTGAAGGTGTTTATCAGCAGCAGGAATTTCCTGGTAGAATTTTTGTGGTCACTAGTGTATACTATCATATCATCTGCGAATAGTGATACTTTGATCTCTTCCAATTTGTATCTCTTGATTTCCTTTAGTTGTCTTGTTGTTCTAACTAGGACCTCAAGTACTATGTTGAAGAGATATGGAGAGAATGGATAGCTTTGCCTTGTCCCTGATTTCTGTGGGATTCTCTTCATTTAATTTGATGTTGGTTATAAGCTTGCTGTATATTGTTTTTACTATTTTTAGGTATGTCACTTGTTTCCTAGATCTCTCCAAGACTTTCAACATGAATGGGTGTTAGATTTTGTCAAATGCTTTTTTGGCCTGTAAGGAGATGATCATGTATTTTTTTTTCCCTTCAGTTTGTTCATGTGGTGGATTACATTGTTGGATTTCTGTATATTGTACCACCCCTGCATGCCTGGGATGAAGCCTACTTGCTGATGGCGGATGGTTTCTTTTATGTGTTCTTGGATTCGGTTCGCAAGTACTTTATTAAGAATATTTGCATCAATGTTCATAAGAGAGATAGGTCTGAAATTCTTCTTTTTTGTTGCATCTTTGTGTTGTTTAGATATCAAGGTTACTGTGGCCTCATAGAATGAGTTTGGTAATGTTCCTTCTGATTCTATTTTGTGGAATAGTTTGAAGAATATTTGCATCAGCTCTTCATGGAAGGTCTGATAGAATTCCGTGCTGCAATCATCAGGCCTTGGGCTTTTTTTGGCAGTGAGAATTTTTATTTTGCCAATCAGTTTTTTAAATTATTTTTATATTTATTAATTATAGTTTATTCACTTTGTATCCTATACCTCCCTCCTTATTCCCCTCTGAATCTCACTCTCCCTTTTCCCCACCCTTGTCCCTCTCTCAGTCCACTGATAAGGGAGGTCCTCCTCCCCTTCCCTCTGATACTAGTCTATCAGGTCTCATCACGGAGGTAGCCTATGGCAGTTCAGTGTCCAAGTGGGTTCCATAGTAATGGGGCAGGGACTGTCCCTGACATGAACTGATTGGCCTGCTCTTTGTTCACTTCCCCCTGAGTGGGGAGCAGCCTTACCAGGCTACAGAAGAAGACATTGCAGCCACTCCTGATGAAGCAGTGAGACTTTTGATGACTTCTTCTATTTCCTTAGGAAATATAGAAGTATTTCATGCATTTACCTTAGTATTGTGTTTCAAGAGGTCAGATCTGTCTGGGATACACCATCTGTTTGGCTGGACTACACTGGGAGACCCACAGAACAGGGGCTTCAATGTTGAGAAAGTTATTCGAGGGATCCCTATGTTGCCCATAGCGGGGGTGGGGTGTGAGTGGGAGGGGTCTGATGCCTGGCTGCTAGGATAGAAGGACCCAATCTGGGTGTTTGTAAGCACTCTCTCACGGAAGCACTTACTTTCAGGTGTGTGTGGAAAGTGCAGAGGGCTTGCTCACTTGCAGGCATTTGAGGTAAGCTCTGTGGGCCCATAGGTCTCTGCTCTCAGATTTGGGTCCCTTTTTGGCCTTTAGAGTAAGGAATCCCCTTACCTGGGTTATGCACTCCCTGCTGTCACCAGAGCCAGCAAAGGTGCAACCAAAAGTGCAGGAGGTTGAGAGTTTGCCACTCTTGGTCCTGAGAGATGTCCATGGTGGGCATGGATCCAATCTGTCACAGCTCATGGGTTTTCCCCTCTAGTCTGGGAAGTCTCAAAGTCTATGCTTTGGCTTCAGCTCCCCATCTACTCACCAGTTTTGGAATTTTGGATCCTCTGCCCTTCAGATAAGGTTTACACTGGTCACTGCCATCTTGGAGTCCCCTCTCCAATTCCTTTTTAAAGACAAAGCAAACACAGTTCACATTAGTCCAAGGAGAGGGTTCATGAAACAATTAAGTTTGTTTTCAAAGACCACATTCCTGTATGGCAGACATGGTCCAAGGTCTCAGACAAGTTAAAGAAATTTGGCAAAATCTCCTGCTTATTTCTGCTTCAAGGTAAAGGCTAAAATGAGTTTTTCACTGAATACTCTATAACAAAGCAGCTCGCCCAGCAAGCAGCTGACCACAGCTTGAAAAAGAACTTTTGCTTCCCACGGCACTCTTTTGTAGAAACAAGGTTCACACGTGGTACACATATAAACACACAGACACACAAACATATGCATAAAAAATCTTTTAAAACTCAAATAAAGGGTGATAGAGAGATGGCACAGGGGTTAACATCATTGATCCTTCTTCTAGGGGACCCGGGTTCAATTCCTAATACCTACATGGCAGCTCACAACTGTCTATAACTCCAAGATCCTACACTCTCACACAGACATACATGTAGGCAAAACATCAATGCATATAAAAAGGCCAAATTAAGGCAATACAGCATATTTAATTAACTAAGCTAACTTGAGAATTAAAATGTCATTTTTATTTGAGTAATTTTAAAGAACAAGATTACTAGGAACAGTGGTAACGGCATTTTCTAGGAACTTTTATTTAATTGCATTGTAACTGGTCTTGTAAAATGAGCACCACAATCATTACTATAGATTTCTTAAAAAAATATGTATGTTTTCAGAGCTAGAGATATGGTTCAGCAGTTAAGATCTCAGACTGTTCTTCCAGAGGACCAAATTTCAGTTCTTAGCACCCATGTCAGGCAGCTCACAACTCCTTATAACTCTAGCTCTGGAGAAGCTGATGTCTGTTGTGACCTGCCGCTGATCATTGCTGATTAATTGAAGTTGAATTCTAGATTCAACAGGACCAGGGGACTCAAGGATAATGCTGTTTTAGAGTTTCTTTACTGGTAGTATGTAAAGCTTTTGTTGAGATAGCTCAAAGTTCAAAGCAGGGACAGGGAAACAGTGAGAAGCATACAGGGAATATTTCAACATTATCACCAGATGTGCTCAATATAAGAAGGCCTATAGCTGAATGAGGAAGATTTGCTAAGCTCCATTGCGGAAAGGGGAGCCTCTTGCAAATAGCATTACATGGGAACAGAGTTTACAAGCAGGATAATGTAGGAAAGTCTATCATATCCAACCTACAAATGACCTTTTCAGACCTCTGTGGACACTGCAATCACATGCACCACATAATTAAAAATAAAATATTTTTACAAAAAACCCCACATGTTTTATAATAACCTGTTGGAGCCCTTTCTTACTAAAACAAGGAGTACTGTCACCAACAAGGAGCCTGGAACTCTTTCCCCAAATGTAATCCTTGAAAAGAAGTCCCTTTTGTGATTGTACCCTTGGCTTTTTTCTTTTCTGTCAGAGTCCTCAGCATCTGACCCTCTTTTAGAGAGCTACAGGTAGTGTTTTTATTTGAGTTGGTTCTTTTTCTTCCATCTCCTGGATCCATAACAATCTTAGCATAAAAATACTAATGTAAGAGGTCTTCCTGCCTACATGCTGTTAGAATCATCTTTCTTACATGAGAATACATCTTCACAGGTATAAAACACATAAACTATTGTTAGAACAAACTGATACTCCATTGATGGTGGCAATTGAAGGAAGTTTATATGTAAATATCCAAATGGTCCATTATGTTGTAGACGTACATCACCTATCTTCTATAAGGTTTACAATCACTGGTTAAAAGTTATTCAGCAGTTTGAAACATTCACCCTATCAATACTTTTGTCATAATTGAGTTTATGTGCCTTATGAGTTGAGGAGTACAGACTTTTGGCAATGGGAGCGTAAACAATTTTGGGAAGATTGATGAGGCATCTTGATTCTCTATGAGACTTTTCCTGTTGAGGCAGGTGCCCATTTAGAGCACTGAAGGCTGGATGGACGCTGGTGTCATCTGAATAGAGGCTTAGCTGCCATGGCTGGACAGCTGGCATGGAAAGCTGCGGAATACATCCTGAGCAAGGACTTCTGGGACTATCTCTTGAGTATACACTTCTGGGGCCTGGTTGCTAACTGGGATCTCCCCATTGCTGCTTTTAATGACATTATAATGCAGAGATTATGAGTGGGCAGATTACTTTTGCCCTCTGTTGCTATTCTTTGACATTCATGAGATTTGCCTACAAGGCACAGCCTCGAAACTGGCTTCTGTTTGCATGCCATGTAACAAATGAAGTAGCTCAACTCATTCAGGGAGGATGGGTTGTCAACTATGAGATGAATAAGCGTCTGCATAGCAATGTAAGGACCAGCTCTTGAAAGGGACAGCGCCTCAGCCACTGTTGCCAAGCCACAGATCACATTAGCGTAAATAATCTTGCTGAGGGGAAAACATGGAAGGCTATGTTTAATAACCATGCCAACATTATAGAATAGCCGACATTCCCTAAACCAACTCTCTGCTGCCTTATCAACTAAAATTTGTCTTCATCAAGAGTAGTTTAAAATATGCAACTAATTTAATAATTTTGAATGATGGTTTTATGTATAGCAATCTGTAGCAATGTGTATATTATCTATTGGGATTAGTGTAATAAAAATCTAAGGGAACAAAATTTTATAACTAAAAAAAAAAAGAAGTTTCCTACTGTATTTATATACTTTCAGACATCAGTTTTACTCACGTCATTTCGGACAACAATTTTGTTTTTTTCAGTTAAAGTGTATTATCCTGTTTATTTATAAGTCATTGTAGGAGAGTTAATTTGGATCAATTTCAAAGAGTTCATTACCACAAAATGACTTAACACAAAAATATACATTTGGTGGATATTTGGATTAAGTGGTATTTTCAGTCTTAATAATATTTTTTAACTTTTATTAATTACACTTTATTCACTTTGAATCCCCCCACAAACTCCTCCTGCCTCCCCTTCTAATCCCACCTTCCCTCCCACCTTCTTCACGAATACCTATCCCCAACTCCACTGATAATAACAATTTTTAATGGTAACATCACAGAAGGAATTCAACAAGAATTTGACGAGAATCCTATCAAAAGAGACACCCTCATTTTGCCCTATGATATTCCAAAATTATAGACTACACCAAAACATGTGCTACATAAATATTTACTCAATGGCCTGACTAAAAACCCAGGTAAGAACAAAAGGTCAAAATTTGGAAAAAGTAAGGGTCCTTATTAGCTTATTTTACCTTTCTTCTGACTCTTTAGCACAGAACCTGTTAATAAAAAGTATTTGCGGCAGAACACTTGATAGACTATCTCATAATTCTCTTAGTAAACTAGAATTCCATAGACAGTCAACTCTTTTGTATCAGCAGAAACATTTGGTAATGAGATATTGAGATGTGGGCCTACAAGATACTATGCATTACAATGTATTAAATGCCGATTCATTACAATGTATAAAATGCCTATAAATATTGAGCAAATTTTCAACCTCATTCATTTGGTCTTTTATTTGGTAAGACTGGAGTACTACAAAAAATTAAAAAAACATGAATTCACAGGGCTTTAATTTATTCCTTTATTATTTGTTGGGCAGGACTCTTAAATTGCTTTGGGATTTTAGTGGATATTAGAGTAAATTCAAGTAAGGATTAAAATTATTTTTTGAGTCCAGTAAATAGACTTCATCCTGAACTTTGTAGCTCAATTAAAAATAGTGTACAATATAAAAATGCATCTGTAAGGGCTGTAGCAGCGGCTTAAAAATTATGCTTATTTTTCTGTTCTTGCAAAGGACTTAATATCAGTACTCAGCACCAACATGTCAGCTCATTAACTGTAACTCCAGTTCCTGATGATCCAACTTCTTTTCTGACCTCTGTGGGCTCCTGTACACATGTGGTGCACAGTCATATGCTTAGGCACTGTGCTGGCTAGTTTTATGTCAAGCCAACACAAGCCTATTTAGGAAGAGGAAACTTTAGTTGAGAACATTTTCCAAACAGATTGACTTATGAGGAAGCTAGTAAGCAGCATTTCTCCATGATTTTTTTATGCATTAGCTTTTGACAAGCTCCTGCCTCAAGGTTCCTGCCCATTTTCAGTTTCTGCCCTGACTTTCCTCACTTATGGATTGTGGTGTGGAATTATAAGCTGAAACAAACCATTTCTTCCACAAGTTGCTTTTGGACATGGTGTTACTTTGTCACAGACTAGAAACCCTAAGTATATACAGGGACACACACACACACAAACATACACACACAAATGCATAAAATGACATAAATATTAAAATTCAAAGTAATTTGTGTGTTTTCTTTTTTTTCTTTTATTATTTTTATGCTTATTTCATTTTGGGTGTGGAGGTTGTGAGGGTAGATAGGGAGATGAGTAGGATTGGGGGTGCATGATGTGAAATTCACAAAGAATCAACAACAATTTTAAAACAAACAAACAAACAAACAAACAAACCAAAGTGATTTGTCTTTTCTGGCCATGGTGGTGCATGCCAATGATCCAAGTACTTGAAGGCAGAGGAAGGCAGATTTATGTGACTGCAAGGCCAGCCTGACCTACATAGCAAATTTTATTCAGGACAGCCAGAAATACATAGAGAGACCTTGTCTCAAAAAAAGCAAACAGAGTGGTTATTTGTCAATAGTGGAAGTTTTGGTTGTATGAATGTGTTTTTGTTGTAGTCTCAAGTGTGGACGCAGGCATGCTTTGTCCATAGCTGAGAGCAGTTTTGGTTGAGATGGCACAGGCTTTTTGTCAGTAAGAAACTGCTTCCTGCAGGGGGAATTGTTTTGCCAGCTGTAAAACATCCTGGTACAGACTCTGAGAAGGTATAAGAAGGGGGCCACAGACAGAAAGAAATCATTTTGCAATGCAACACTTCTCATCACTATGTTTTGCTTCGAGATGCCTTTAAAGAGAAATGCTCCGGAGATCACTTTGAGTAAACCACTGTTGCTGATTCATGCCATTTTTTTTAAAATTCTGTCTTTGCTGCTGACTAGTGCTGCTGCCTCTGTTTGCTGTTTTCTGCTGGTTGCTGCTGTTGTTAGTTGTTTGACTGGATTGCTGGTATCCTGAGAGGAATTGTGCCAAGGAATTGTACGTCAAAAGAGGTTCACATTCCCTGTCCCTATTAACCTTCTTTCTCTCCTACATAAGGTTGGTAGATTGGAAGGGAGACAGAGGCATTTAAGAACCATAAATGAAGTAGGTTTTGAAAAAAAAATCAAAGCCGAAATTTGCCTTTTTAACAGATGCGTATCCAAATACTAGTATATGTAAATGTGTATTTATAACCTGCCATCTGTCTATCGATATATTATTTAAAAATTGTGACCTTAATATTTTGAGACTCCCCTAAAGCAAGAAACAAACAAACAAACAAACATACAAACCAAAGAGTTTATAAGAGCTTATAAGATTATGTAAGACCTTGTAAGATTGTGCTTTTTCACTGAAAGCAATTGCAAAACAAGGACAAGGAGACAGAAAGAAACAAATGTTAAGAGAATCAGGGTATCTTGTATACTTACAGTTATCAGAGCCACTATTAGCCATACATTTAACTTTAATTAGTTAACAAATTCCTTTGCATGAAAAGATAATTTCCATGGTGGGTTTTGTAAAGTATTTCAAGAGACTCCCTGTATTAGAACCAACTCAGTTGATGTGGTCACTTTTAGAGGAGCTCGGTTGCATTCAGAGAAGTATAGACATACTGCTCTGGTCATGTTTAGAAAAATAACTTATGTTGTTTTCCTATGTAATAATTCTCATGTATTTTCAGAACATTTAAGATTCTCTCAAGAGGAAGCTGGAAGAGGTGACTCAGTGGATAAAAGTACTTACTACAGAGGACCTAAGCTTGGTTCCCGGCATCCATGCTGAGTGGCTCACAACTGCCTGTGACTCCAGCTCCGGAGGATTAAATGCCTCTAACCACTCCCCCTCTCACAGGTATAGCTAAAAATAATTTTTAAAGCTTTTAAAAATATTCTTCCCAGAGGAAGAAATAACATGAGTTTTCAACTCTCCTGAACCACAACTATTTATGTACAGAAATTGGTAAGATCAAAAGTCACACATGTGATATTCTTATCCTTCTCAAGAGTACCTAAATGTTTATGAGCATCATTTTCAATTAATATAGGAAGAGATAAAAGTGTAGAAACTATAAAACCCCAAATCAATAAATTTTCTATCATACCTTGCACATATTCATTTTTACCCAAATGTAAGTGTGTGAGAGTGTGTGTCTGTCAGTATGTCTTTAGTGACACTTACATTCTGTTTTAGCTTCTACAAGTTTGTAGTATCGTTTGAAATCAACTTGTTCTAGTTTTGTTCTTTTTGCAGATTACTGTGGTGGCTAGTCTTGGTTGTCACTTGACTGCATCTGGAATCAATTAAAACCCAAGCAACTGGGCACATCTATGAGGGATTTTCTTTTTTGTATTTTTTTATTTGTTCACTTTACATCCTGATAGTAGCCCTCTTCCTCCTCTTCAAGAGGTCCTACCCTTCCTCCCTCCCTTTTCCCCCTTATCTTCCTTCCCTTATTCCCCAGAAAAGGGGAGCCCCATAACCGATCCCAGTACATCAGGTTGCATCAGGACTAAGTGCAACCTCTTCCCCTATGGCCTGGTGAAGCAGGCAGCCAGCCAGGGGGAAGTGATCTAAATTCAGGCAACAGATTCCATGTGAGAGACAGCCCCTCATTCTCCTTACTACGGAACCCTCATAAAGACCAAGATGCCCATCTTACATATGTGTAGGGAGCCTAAGTCCAGTCCATGATTCGTCCTTAATTGGTGCTTCAGTCTCTGCAAGCCCTGCTTAGCCCTGGTTGACTGGATCATTTGAAGTGAGAAGACTATCACAAATCTGGTTCACAAATTTTGGTGGCTGCTCATGTAAAAGGACATGGAAATATCAGTTGGGGTCCACAACTCTGCATTTTGACTGGTTCTAATTTCTGTAGTGCTCTCCTACTATTTATTGCAAAGGCAATTTTCTATGAGGAGGGGTGAGGACCACACTTATCTGTATAAGGACAAATATTTAAAGATTGTTGTTATGGATTAATAATAATGTGTCATCACTGATAATGAAACTATAGTGTTTCTCCTTGCTTAAATCATGGTATTCCCCTTTTCGCTTTCATACCACAAGTTCGGTATAATTCTTCCTAACTCTCTCCCTTAAACCTACCTATAGATGCTACCCTTAGAGGTTACTGATTTTTCCACAGCAGAAAAAAAATCATAACAAGTCATAATTCAATCATGTACCTTAACGTATATCTAACATATTTTAAACACATTTCAATTTTCTTATACTTCCATTATAAAGGAAACAAATATGCAGAGAGTGAAAGGAGGTATTTTTATAGAAGTTTTTTACAACTTGAGCACACATTACTTTTACATAAGATTGGAAACATCAAGACAAAAGGACTCAGGGTTACAAAAAATGTAAATTACAAATAAAATTGTACTACTACATCATCTCAGGTATGACAATAGGGAATGACAATATTTAAGATCAAAGTCTGACTCCATTCCTTGCTACTACTTAAGTTTGAAATGATTCACCAAGCTTCATGGAGAGAGAGCCAATGTTTGTTTATAAACATTCCCAGATTACTTGTAATAGAATACAATGGCACATAAGAGAGTTTGTAAATGGAAAATTATATCACAAGTATTATTATTAATCAATTATTAAAATAGAGAGTTGCAGAGAATTGTACATAATTAGCACCTAGTGGTGAAATAAGCTTCACTTAGTGGAGAAATCAAGCAAAACTGTTCAACTTTCAATGACAATACTAAAACATTGTTTTTTTAAAAAGCTGTAAAACATGAAAACTTTTGAAGGGAAAGCCTGGAAAGACCCACATTTCTCAGGGATCCGGCCATTAAATGCGTTACAATGATTTACAGAATAAACACGTATTCACTCTCCAAGAAAAGTGATTAGCTACATCACTTCCACCACTTATGGCATCTATCAAATAATCACATTAGCTGTTTTTGTCAGGTAACAAGCATGCTTTACAAGAGATGAAAAAAGGTCTGCTTCTAAGTCACATTCAGTGTGAACATGCAGGAGTGCCACACATACAAGAATGGGTTATTGCAACACGAGTTCATTCAGATTCTTGAGAATTTTAAACTACAATTCTTTAAGTACACAGATATCCCTTTCAGATGCAGACAGAGTTCTTTAAAAAGTCTTGGCTATTTCATAGGAATCTGGAAATGGGACAGACACTCGTCCAGATCCAGTCACAAGAGGCAGAATTCCAGCAATCGGTATAACTTGCCAGGACAGGGTCAAAGTGACATTCCTGTTTCCCTTGAGACCGTGTCCGTCGTCAAAGAAAAAGTACTTGCTTTTGACATCTTTCAGGTTGAGCTTGGGGTTCTCGCCTCGCAGAAGGATCTTGTCCCAGAGGACTACCTGGTTCACAGCGTTGGTTTTGGTGGAATATTCTGCCGACAGATAAAGGAAGAGCTGCTTAACGTTCCAGTCGAAAGTCTTCTCCAGATCCGCAGAGATGTGGAATGTGATGAAGCCCAGGTCGCTTCTTTTTCTGGGTCCAGTGAAGTCTTCCACTTTTTTGAGCAGGATCCTGGAGACATGCAGGCGCACTTGCGCGCTCCTGTCTTTGAAGGCGGTGGTGAGGATGCAGCCCAAGGTGAGCGCCGCCATGACGCTCAGCGTGAAGGCGAACAGCGAGTTCGCCCGCGACAGCAGGGTGTTCATCTTGCGGGATCGATCCGTGGATCCCTCCACGCGAACTCCACAGGCGCTCGCTCGGCAAGGGGTGCTGCTGTCCGCTGGCCTTCCTTCTGCCTTCCTCTGGCTCACGCAGAATGCTGGGAGCGCGCACGCATCCCTGGAACGCGCGCCTCCCAAGATGCCTTTTTTTTTTTTTCCTCCAAGACACCAGTTAACCCTACAACCACTGTCTGCTGATAATCTAAGGCACTTGGGGTATCTGACAGAAAACAGCAGTGGGGATGAATACGCCAGGGGGCCTTGAACTGCCTCATCCCCCACCCCCACAACCACTGAGGGTCCCATCTACCACACACACACAAAGCCCTGTCCAGGGAACCCTGTCCCTATTCACACTGCTGCATCATGGCTTTCATACATTCTAGCCCCTCCTCTGGGCTTCTGAAACAGGCTCCTCATGGCTGTACTTCCCTACATTCTAGCTCACCCTGCCTCTGCAGTCCATTCTCCGCACAGAGACCAGCCACCCCCCCCCCCAGCTCAAGCAACTCCCTTGCTGGACTCCTCCACATTCAACACAGTCTTAGTGTCCAGTGTGGCCCAGACTGAGTGCTACCTCTGGCTCTTTCAACCTCACCCTCTCCCAGCCTGCTTCTTGTCTGCCAGGCTCCATCCACTGGGCTTGTCCCTGCTCCCAGATCAACTGGAGCACACAGTTGCAAGCACAGCAAGAAGTGACCTGTGCATGCCTGGCTTCTTATCACTCAGGACTCAGTAACAAAGCCACTTCTGGGAAAGGCCTTCATTGACAACTCTGTGCCCTATTTAAGCTGTTTTCTGTTTATTTTCTTCAAACACACATCTCCACATAACTTGCCTGGTCAGTTGTTTTTCTTACCCACTTTTGCCAATCAACAGTGACAGGTCCAGGGCTCCTCCCTATCTTGTCCTTCCTGCTGCTTTCCCCCTGCTTTGTATATATATCACTGACTGATTATAAACAAACTGAAAAAAAATTACTGACCCTCTAGAGAAGCTGGAATTTTTACCACCCAGAACAATGAAACAATACACAAAATGATTTAAGATAATAAAAGCTCTTGTTGTAAATAGACATCAGTGCCTTTCAAAGCTCAATGAGTACCAGGATTAGGTGGAATCTACCCACCACAATTCCACGTTTTTGTTGTTGTTTTATCTTCAAAAGACTTGGAATGGACGCAAATATTGTCACGTTCAATAAACACCATCAGGAGATTCTGAAGAAAATTCCCACCCCCCGAAAAATGCTGACTACATGTGTCAACATTTTAATCTAACTAATTTAATGGCACCATGCAGAGTTTGGGGACAACGGGAAGGTCTTTATTGGTGTAAATGATCCAAGTGCCCTGGTCACTTAATCCACCTGAGAACACAAGGTTCTTCCTCACCTGGAGTCACTAAACTCTAGAGAGCAGTCCCATTCATTAGGAGAATTGGTATTGTGTTCCTTTTGTTTAGATGAAGCTGGTTCCAGGTAGTTGCTTAATCAGTGCTTTAAAGATGGAACTCTGATGTCTACACTATTACTGCATTAACGTGTCTCATAAAGTTGACAATTCACCGGCTTCTTCTGTATAAGCCCAATCCTGCATAGAAGAATCTTCACTCTTGCCTATCATAAACAGCACAAGTTTAATCACTGTTGATTTAATGCAGAGTTCTAGGAGTTTTGAAGCACCTGCTGATACAGTTAAGGAACTTCCTTGTCCTTCTCTCCACCTGAGAGAACAGGATGATTTCTCATGCAGGAACAAGCAAATCTCCAAAGTATTTCTTGTGGTTCAGATATGTTCAGGATTGTTATTTGCTTGCGTGGAAGAGACCAACGGAAAAGTAGTGTCTTACTAAAATTGTCTCCATTTTGGGGACCAAATCTCTCCAGGAACCTACTCAACTAACTATATACATCAGACTCATTTCTTTACTCTGAGCCTCAGATTCTGCACTGCCTATTAAACACCCTTTTCTGGTGTTATAGTAAAAGACAGGAGAAGGAAGAAAGAAAGCATATGGGATAGAGAAGAAAGCAACCAGATGGGAAAGGCAGGAAGCTGTGTGATGATGCTCTTTCTCTTTCCTGCTGTATCCTGCAACTCCTCTTACACACTAAATCGTGGAACTGAGACTAACCTAAGAGATATGTGGGCTGATTCCTGTTTACTAGGTAGCCAGTCCATGACATTGTCAGAGCTATTACTTTGACTGAATAAAGAAGGCGAATTCAGGGAGGTCCCATATGCTGAGGAGCAACTGCATACCATACACTGTAGGTTTTTGGACACTTTAAAAGCTATCTTCTGAGATAAGTGGCATCAATCCCTTTGTACAAGTGAGGAGATAGTTTTAGAAAGCAAAGTATATGTTCAAGGAATCCTGGGAAGGTATCAGCTTAATTCTGGGGACATCTTGAAAGAGAATAAATAAATAAAATAAATTTAGCCAATAAATTCTAGCCAATAAATTCTAGCATATGTGTATGTGTATATATATGCACACACATACACACACACACACACACACACACATATATCAATAACAAAAGATGGTAACTTCTTCTGAGAAAAGTGTGACTGAGTAAGATTGATTAAAACATTATAAATGAATAAATGGGCAGGGAAATCTCTTCCACATCTCAAATATCAAGCAATAATTTCAGAAGGAAAATCAGAATTAGAAAAACAACACATGGCAACACCATAGTGATAAAGTGATTCAGGCAAAAATCACAGTTGGCATCAGTTTCCACAGCCATCACCATGGTAACCACACTGGCCAAGGGAAGCTGGGAAAAATAATGGGGTCGCTAATCTTATTTCTAATATGTGCTAGGATCTGGGTAAGAATGTCATGACTGTTTCAATTAATTTTAAATATTCCTCATGACAAACCTTCCTGGCAGCTCCAGTAACATAAATATGCATATGGTAACAAATTCTTCTATGTATGTCTGTATCCTCTTCTTCCTTTCTTTCTCACGACCCAAGAATACATTATAGTGAATTGACTGACAGGTGAAGTAGTAAAACAGGTGAAGAAGTAAAACCACACCTTTCAACAGATTCATTTCGAAACACATGTATTAATTATAGCCTACTTACGATGTTCTCTCCACACACTGACGGTTCTATAGCTTGTCAACAGATAAATTTGACATTTTGATCCCTAGTATCTGTTTATTTTCACTGACTTCCTAAAACATATGTGCATGTACAAGAAAATGCATGTTAACAGGAAAGTACTTTTTAAAAGCTAAAACTGTGCTTTTCTAGAATTTTTTTTTTCTTACGTCTCAACAGCTACCATTTCAAATTTGGACACTGCAATGCAATTTTGGGGAATGTATGGTAACCTGTACTTGTTTTTAATTTTTATAATAATTCCATTCTATTCATTTTGTATCCCAGCTGTATCCCCCTCCCTCATTGCCTCACAATCTCACTCTTCCTCCCTAATCTCTTCTCATGCCCCTCTCCAACTCCACTGCTATGGGAGGTCCTCCTCCCCTTCCATCCGACCCTAGCTTATCAGGTCTCATCAGGACTGGCTGCATTGTTCTCTTCTGTGATCTGGCCAGGCTATTTCCCCCTGCGGAGGAGGTGATCAAAGAGCCAGCCAAGGATATCCAAAATATGCTCAAGTACACAACAAGAACATTTGGTAACCTGTACTTGTATTTTTAGAATACTGTAATTTAAACATCACCACAAAATGAAGTACTTGTGTGTATAGTCTATCTACAAGAAGTCATTTCTGTATATTAAATATGACAAGATGTTGCTGCAATGATTAAGGACTCAGTCAATTGGAAGGCACATGTTGTTCATGGGTCAGAAGACTTGGATTATTTATTTTATGTTAAACTTCCCCAATCTAATCTAAAGACTCGCTGCAATCCCAATAAAAATTACTATTGTCCATTCTTGCTATGCTTCTTTATTTGAAGATGTTTCAATCATGAACCAGTTCCTGCTTCTTGATATAATGTGCCTTCTGTGTCATGGCAATAATTACCTGATTAATGCACTTGCAAGGATAACAAAGACTTGCTCAGCCCAAGTACTCTCCCTTCAAAATGCTTAGAAATATTCTGTTTTCAGCAAGCGTGTTTTCTGCTCTGCATCTCAAGGATGGATGTACACATTATTAATATTATTTTTAGTTATTTTATTTGGGTTCTTTTTTAAATTTAAATTTTATTTTTATATTAATCACAGGTTGTTTACTTTGTATCCCAGCCTTAGCCCCTCCCTCATTCTCTCCCAATCCCAACCTCTCTGCCCTTTTCCAAGTCCACTGCTAGGGGAGGTCCTCCTCTCCTTTCATCTGACCCTAGATTATCAGGTATCTCCAGGAGTCTCTGCCATGTCCTCCTCTGTGGCCTAGCAAGACTCTTCCTCCCTCAGGCGGGGAGGTAAAGGAGCCAGTCGTTGAATTCTTGTCAGAAATAGTCCCTGTTTCCCTTACTAGGAAAAACCCTTTGGTTACTGTGCTACCATGGGCTTCATCAGAACAGAGGTTCTAGGTTATATCCATACATCATCCTTGGTGGAATGTCAGTCTCAGAAAAGACCCCTGTGCCCAGATATATTTGGTCTTTGTGGAACTCCTATCCTTTCCACGTCATACAAACTCTCCCTTCTTTCATATGATTCCCTGCACTCTGCCCAAAGTTTGGTAATGAGTCCCAACATCTGCTTTGATACACTGCTAGGTAGAGTCTTTCAGAGGCCCTCTGTGGTAGGCTCCTGTCCTGTTTGTTTTCTTCTACTTTCAATATCCATTCCATTTGTTTTTCTAAGTGAGGATTGATCAGCTTACTCCGGGTCCTCTTTCTTCTTTGGGTTCTTATATCTCCACTCCAATCTCTTCCAAACCCCCTCCCTTAATACTAGAAATTCGAGAAAGAAGGTTAAAGGGGAAAGAGGATATAGACTTCTTTAAACTACTTTCTGCTGACCAGGGTCATTGGGTTCCTATGGCAAATCCAACCTTCTCTGGCAAAAAATTTAGCAAGCCAGCAAGCCAGCAAGCTAGCAATAGGAAAGGCAGCAGCAGCAGGAACCAACAACGGCAGGGACCAGCAGCAGTGAGTGCAGCAGCAGCAGGAGCAGCAGCCTCCACAGGCCCTCTTGGGACTCTCCCATTTATATCCTCTCAAGAGTTCCCAGAATTAAACTCTCTGCAGAAGGCAAAAGTCACACTGCTACCAGAGCAGGAGACACATTCTAGTTAGCTGCTGTGGACAATCTGGAGCAGCCTCATTTCCCACACCTGGGATGAATACAATAACATTCACATGACATAGGTGGATTTTTAAAGAATCAAAAATTCTCACTACAGATGTGTCTTACAGTGGACTCCCATTTCTCTTTCCCCTTCCTCTTTCCTTCTCAGCATGAAGGCAGATTCCATGCTATACACATTCATTCGTATGTGCCTCGTTCTCTGTTTCTTCCTCCTGTCTTGCTCTATATTTCTTGTGTCATTACAAGATCTCAAAATGTAATTTTACATTTGAATCCAAGCCAATAGAGATATACAACAAATATCTTTGGGAAACAACAGACCCGTCCACTCTGTGATGGTGATATTGGAGGGAGGCTGCAGAGATGGTAAACAGTTAACAGCATTTTCTGCTCTTCCAGAAAATTTGCATCATTTCCCAACACCCACATGGAAGCTCACAACCACCCATGATTTCACTTCCAAAGGATGAGATGCTCTCTTGTGGATTCTGTGGACACCAGGCACACACACACGGTGCACACATATGCATGGAAGCATTCATATATTCACATAAAATAGAATAAAGAAATCTTTGCGGAAAGGTGATTGTGGAGAGAGCTGGTGCCTTGGCCAGAAGGAAAGAAGCATTTTATTAATAAAATCTGAAAGTGGAAAATGTATTATGTGGCACTGGGAGAGTCAAAGAAATGAATCTCCTTCCTGGAGTCCTGTCTATATGTTCCAAAACAAAGCAGCTTCCATGCAAAGTTGACCCTAAAGCAGATGGTGGACAATCTCATTTCTAAGGCACACAGCCTAAGAATGCCCTGGGAGATACCTTCTGGTTCTGGCCTAGTTTCACTCTTCCAAGTTTCTGTGATCATCTTAGCTAAGAGGAATTTTTCCTGGCCCCATATGTCACTTATTACTGTTTAAACTAATTCCTGGAAAGTGCTACATCCCAAAGACTTAGAGTAACACCCTGGCCATTTCTATCTCTACAGGCATATATAGTTGTAGGTAATGCATGTGTGTATGTGGAGTTAGCAGGCATCTGATATCCCTCTTGTGCATGTAGATGACCACAGTAACAGCGGAAAAGAATAATATAATTTTTCCCATATCTGCACTCCTCAGGATTCCCTATGTATGTCATTGGTATACATTTTTTTCTATTACTTACTGACAAGACTATGTAAAATTACCATAAAGGAAGCAAGTGTGAGTCCTGCCTCCTCTCTCTATGAAACTTTAGAGCATGTACTAGAATGCACTCTGTGAACAAATAATTCAGATCCCTTACTATTACTGAAGCATCCAGTATCAGCAACCCTTACCAGTGACAGAGTCAGTTATCAATAGCACACGAGGAAACCAACCTCATGCCACCACTCTCACTGGAGTTAGTACACAGTGTGTGTCCCACACACTGTGATCTGCCACATACGTCTGAACTGCCTGAGTCTCTTTACTCTTAGACAACCAAGAAAGAGCTGGTATTTCCAACTTTGGAAAAAAAAAAACACTAATTACAGAAAAGGAAACTGCAGGAAAGAATGACTTCACTACTGATTTTAACAAAATTCTAAAAGGCTGATGCCAATGCTTCCTAAAATATTTCACAGAATGGAAAGAAGGAAGCGTCCCAATATCATACTGTGAGGCTAGCATCACCATATGACCCAAACTTGAAAAGGACATGATAGCAACAAAAAGAAAACAACAGGCCAATATCACTGATGAACATAATTCAAAAACAATGCTCAACAAAATAGTAAAATATGTATAAATATGAGTCTGAATTTGTTGATACAAGAAGCAGGGCTCACCTTGTTCTTGCAGAGCTGTTTAACAATAACTGAGAGAACTACCCATTGTCCATGGCTTGGAGTGAGACTTATAGAGATCTTTCAAATGCCAGGGGTGTCTGAATGCCAGGACCAATACAGGTATCAAAAAGACTCATTTACCATTCTTGCATTCCTATAAGAACACTTGATATCTAGGGGGTGGGGGGCGGCATATACTTTTGTTATTAAATTTTTATTTTATATATTAATTGCAGTTGATTTACTTTGTATCCCAGCTGTATCCCGCTCCCTCATTCCCTCCCAATCCCACCCTCTATCCCTCATCACCTCCCTGCCCCTCTCTAACTCTACTGAGGTGGACTTAGGGAGGTGCTCTTCCCTTTCCATCTGACCTTAGCTTATCAGGTCTCTTCAGGACTGGCTGCAATGTCTTCCTCTGTGGCCTAGCAAGGCTTCTCCTTCCTTGGGGGTGGGGAGGTCAAAAAGCCAGCCAATGAGTTCATGTCAGAGACACTCCCTGTTCCCCTTACTAGAGAAACCCACTTGGTTACTGAGCTACCATGAGCTCCATCTGAGCAGGGGTTCTAGGTTATATCTACGAATGATCCTTGGTTGGAGAATCAGTTTCATAAAAGACCCCTGTGCCCAGATATATTTGGTCCTTGTGAAGCTCCTGTCCTCTCCAGATCTAACTAACTCCTTCTTTTATATACTTACCTGCACTCTGCCGAAGGTTTGGTTATGAGTCTCAGCATCTGCTTTGATACACTGCTAGGTAGAGTCTTTCAGAGGCCCTCTGTGGTAGGCTTCTGTCCTGTTATTTGTTTTCTTCTACTTCCAATATCCATCCCATTTGTTTTTCTAAGTGAGGATTGATCATCTTAACCAGGGTCTTTCTTCCTGTTTAGTTTCTGTAGGTGTACAGATTTTAGTATGTTTATCTTATCTTATAGGTCTAGTATCCACTTATAAGTGAGTATATACCGTGTATGTCTTTCTGCTTCTGGATACCTCATTCAGGATGATCTTTTCTAGTTCCCACCATTTGCCTGCAAATCTCATGATTTCCTTGTTTTTAATTGCTGAATAGTATTCCATTGTGTAAATGTACCACAATTTCTGTATCCATTCCTCCACTGAGGGACATCTGGTTTGTTTCCAGGATCTGGCTATTGCAGATAAAGCTGCTATGAACATGGTTGAGCAAATGTCCTTATTGTGTACTTGAGCATGTTTTGGATATATGCCTAGGAGTGGTATAGCTGGATCTTGAGGAAGCACTATTCCTAATTGCCTGAGAAAGTGTCAGAATAATTTCCAAAGTGGTTGTACAAGTTTACATTCGCACCAGCAATGGAGGAGGGTTCCCCTTTCTCCACAACATCTCCAGCATGCATTGTCCCTTGAGTTTTTTATTTTAGCCATTTTGATGGGTATAAGATGAAATCTCAGGGTCGTTTTGATTTGCATCTCTCTGATGGCTAAGGACCTTGAGCATCTCTTTAAGTGTTTCTCTGCCATTTGATATTCCTCTACAGAGAGTTCTCTGTTTAGCTCTGTTCCTCATTTTTTAATTGGATTACTTGGTTTGCTGCTTTTCTGCTTCTTTAGTTTTTTATATGTACTGGATATTAGCCCTCTGTCAGATAAAGGGTTGGTGAAGATCCTTTCCCAGTCTGTAGGCTGTCCTTTTGTTCTGATGACTATGTCTTCCACTTTATAGAAGCTTTTCAGTTTCATAAGTTCTAATTTATTGATTGTTGATTTTTTTAAAATTTTTTATTAATTACACTTTATTCATTTTGTATCACCCCATAAGCCCCTCCCTCCTCCCCTCCCGATCCCACTCTCCCTCCCCTTTCTGCATGCATGCCACTCCCCAAGTCCACTGATAGGGGAGGTTCTCCTCTCCTTTCTGATCTTAGTCTATCAGTTCTCATCAAAATTGGCTGCATTGTCCTCTACCATGGCCTGGTAAGGCTGCTCCCCCCTCAGGGGGAGGTGATCAAAGAGCAGGCCAATCAGATTATGTCAGAGGCAGTCCCTCTTCCCATTACTATGTAACCTACTTGGACACTGAACTGCCATGGCTACATCTGTGCAGGAGTTCTAGGTTATCTCCACGAATAGTCCTTGGTTGGAGTATGAGTCTCTGAGAAGTTCCCTGTGTTCAAATTATCTTGTTCTGTTGCTCTGCTTGTGGATCTTAGAGCCTGTGCTGTTGGTGTTCTGTTTAGGAAGTTGTCTCCTGAGCCAATGAGTTCTAGGCTGTTCCCCACTTTTTCTTCTAACCAATTTAGTGTGTCTGGTTTTATGTTGAGGTCTTTGATTCACTTGGACTTTAGTTTTGTGCAGGGTGATAAATATGGATCTATTTTCATTTTTTCACATGTAGACATCCAGTTGGGCCAGCACCATTTATTGAAGATCCTGACTTTTTTCCATTGAATGGTTTTGGCTTCTTTGTCAATAATCAAGTATCTGTAGGTGTGTGGGTTTATTTCTGGGTCTTATATTTGGTTCCATTGATCCACCATTCTGTTTCTATGCCAGTACCATGCAGTTTTTATAACTGTTGCTCTATAGTACAGCTTGAGATCAGGGATGGAGATACCTCCAGAAGATCTTTTATTGTAGAGGATTGTTTTAGCAATTCTCAGTTTCTTGTTATTCCATATGAAGCTGAGAATTTTTCTTTCAAGGACTGTAAAGAATTGTTTTGGTATTTTGATGGGAATTGCATTGAATCTGTAGATTGTTTTTGGCAAAGTGGCCATTTTCACTATGTTAACCCTACTGATCCATGAGCACGGGATCTTTTTGAGGTTCCTTGGGTTCATAACTTCAAAAGCTAAAGGTTATGGCTATTCTTTGGTATCTCAAAATCTATTCCACAGAATGGCTCAAAAAAGTATACATTGTGATTCCCTGGGAATCTGGCTACATGGACCAGGAAAGCAGGTAGGCTATCTTCACAACCTTACTTTCCCTCCTGTCCTCCAAATCCAATCCCACAGTCTCATTCCCAGCTTTGTAGCAGGCCACCATCTTTTCTGGCCCCATCTCCTGTGGATCACTCAAATCTTCTCCTATAGCCTTCCTAATCCCTCCATCCCTTTGTTTCAGTAGCCAGCTCCCCACAGTCATTTCCTATAAAACCACTAGCCACATCAGCCAAGGAAGCAGATAGTCCAGGAAAACATGTAGGAGAACTTTGCTCTCCCTCTTCTCCTCCATATCCAGTCCCCCAGTCTTAAGCTTCAGCTCTGTAGCAGACTACCTGCTCTGGCCATTCCAGACTTTCCTGCCCCTATTTCCAGGGGAATAAGCAGATCCTGGTGACATACCCTGCTCTCTTTCTTCCTGTGGAACCCTTCAGTCCACACAACCCCATTTCTAGCTCATTTCTATTTCTGTTAGCTCCCAATACAAGAAACACATTCTAACTGGGACCCCCCCCCCAGTGGATACTTGGCAGGATCTCAGAAGCATTCCTTATCAGGCAACCCATAGCCACCACACTCTCCTAAGAACCCAAGAGGGCAACAGAAACCAAGGAACAAAATACCCACCCCTAACAAAGATAAGATCAGACATCAGCACCTAGAAGTACAATTATCCAAAACTTGTGTGCTGAGACACCAGCATAAAAACACAATCAGTAACAGCCAGAACAATATGTCTCCCCTAGAGCCCAGCAACTCTACTACAGAGGCCCTGAGGGTTGCAACTTAGCTGAAGCATAAGGAAAGGACTCCAAAATAGCTTTTATGAATGTTAGAGGTATTATGGATATGTTAGAGGTATTTATTGTTTTTCTTTTATAAGAGAAAAGAAATCTATGAAATTAGAAATCTATGAAAACACAAACAGTTGAAGGAAATAAAGAACACAGTTTAAGTCTTGAAAGTGGAAATAGAAACAACAAAGAAAACCCAAATGCCAAGTGCAGTGGTGCATTCCTGTCATCTTAGCACTAGGGGAAGGAGAGGCAGGTGGATCTCTAAGAGTTCGAGTCCAGCCTCGTCTACAGAGTGCATCCAGGACAGCCAAGGCTACACAGAGAAACTTTGTCTCAAAAATAAAAGAGAAAGAGAGAGAGAGAGAAAATAAAGAAAGAATGAGTGAAAGAAAGAAAGAAAGAAAGAAAGAAAGAAAGAAAGAAAGAAAGAAAGAAAAAGAAAAGAAAGGAAAGGTAAGAAATAAAAGCCAAGCTGAAGGATAACTTGAAATGAAACCTAGGAACTCAACCAGGAATCTCAGAGACAACCCCCACCAACAGAATACAAGGCATGGAAGGGAGAATCTCAGTCATTGAAGACAAGATAGAAGAAATAGATACTATGGTCAAAGGAAATGTTAAATCTAAAAAAAAAAAAGTACACATTGTTACTTGTTGTCCTTTTAGTTTTTTGTCAACTGGACCCAAGCTAGAGTTATCTGAGAAGAGGAGCTTCAGCTGAGGAAAATTCCTCCATCAGACATCTATAGGCAAGTCTCTATGCCATTTTGTTGATTAATGATTGATTTGGTAGGACCCAGTCTGGGGTGATGCTAACCCTGGGCAGGTTGTCTTGGTTTATATGAGAAGCTTGCATGGGTATGCATCAGATGGAGTATTAGAACTGAAAGGAGAAGTAGGCACATGCCCCCATTCCTAACTCAGAAACAACCTCCAATTGATAGCTGCTGGCAAAGGAGCCTCACTGGCGAAACAAATTACCAAATTACTCTTCTTTTTTTTTTTTTTTTTTTTTTTTACAAAGTTATTTCTTTTTTTTTGAATTTTATTCTTTTCTTATCAGTTACATTTTATTAATTCTGTATCCAAGCCATGTCCCGATCCCTCATTCCCTCCCAGTCCCTCCCTCCCTCCCTCATCTCCACCATGCCCCTTGCCAAGTCCACTAATAGGGGGGACCTCCTCCCCATTCATCTGATCCTGTTTTATCAGGTATATTCAGGACTGGCTGCAAAGCCCTCCTCCATGGCCTAACAGGACTGCTCCTCCCTTGGGGGCGGGGGGAGGGAGGCCAAAGAGCCAGTCATTGAGTTCCTGTTAGAAACAGTCCTTGTTCTCCTCACTATGGGAAACCAATTGGTTACTGAGCTACCACAGGCTACTTCTGAGCAGGGGGTCTAGGTTACATTCATACATGGTCCTTGGTTGCATGTCAGTCTCAGAAAAGACCCTGTGCCCAGATATAGACCTATAAGATATGATAAACATAATGAAATCTATACACCTAAAAAAGATAATCAAGAGAGCAGACATGGGGTAAGATTATCAATCCTCGTTTAGAAAGATAGATGGGATGTGCATTGAACATATGACAGGAGTCTACTGAGCGCATTTGAAAGACTCTAACTAGCAGTGTTTTCAAAGCAAAGACTCATGACCAAACCTTTGGCAGAGTACAGGGAATCATAAGAAAGAAGGGGAGTTAGTCTGATGAGGAAAGGATAGGAGCTCCACAAGGACCAAACAAATTACTCTTAAGGGCAGGCAGCACACCCAGTTTTGGATGGCCAACAAAATATGAACTCCATAGCATCTTTGGAGGTTTCTTGTCTCATAATGTTGTGTCAAGGCTTTTCTTTTAAAAATTTTTTTTAATAATTTTTAAATTTTTATCTTATTTTCTATTTTTATTTGTCTATTTTTCCTCTCTCCTTTTACACTAGATGTATTTTATTGTATGTTATGGCTTCCAATTTAGTGTTTTTATGGGATTCCTGAGTGTGCAAATAAGTAGGTCTCTGACTCTCATGCCTTCTCATTGGTTCTTTTCCTTCTGTTTGTTTTGTTCAATTCCAATGCGTTAGTTTTTGTTTTTATTTTACATTATATTATATTATATTATATTATATTATATTATATTATATTATAT
>NW_026590677.1:9008466-9053534 GCF_907164565.1 Psammomys obesus
TATTATATTATATTATATTATATTATATTATATTATATTATATTATAATTCATTAGAAGCCTCATTGTTTTCTAATGAAAGACAGGAAGGGTGGATCTTGTTGGACAAGGATGTGGGATGGAATTGTGAATAGGGAGAGGGATCAGTACAGTGTTACTTGTGTTTGTGATTTCAGGACTGACCTTTATTATAAAAATGTTTAAATACATATGAATTCACAGAGATTGTGGCAGCATGCACAGGGCCTGTACAGATCTAAGCCAGTAAGCCAGATGGGATCCTATCTTTGAGACTGGAAGTAGACACAAGCCCCCAGCCCTAACTTAGAAGCTATCTCCAATTAACTATTGCTTGCAAATGAAAAATTAGTTCTCTCCAGTGGAGTCTGACTGGGGATACAAACCACATTTAAATCAGTGTACTTGGAGAGGGGCAGGAAGGAGATGAGGGAAGGAGGGTGGGAATGGGAGGGAATGAGGGAGGGGCTACAGCTGGGAAACAAAGTAAATAAACTGTAATTAATATAAAAAATTAAGTAAAAATAAAATAAAACAGTCCCTATGCCTAGCAGTAGATGGGCAATCACAAAATTAACTCAATGGTATTTTTCAAGGAGTTTTGTATTGCTGTTGTTTCTTTTGGTTTTGTTTGTTTGGGCTCCCCCCCCCCCTTACAGGTCTTTAGCTTGTATATTATGATTTCTAATTTTGTTTCTTTATGGGGTTTCATTGTGTGCATTTGCGTCTCTGCATCAATACCTGTTTCTTGTGCTTTTTCTTTGGCTCTATTTTTGTGTTCATTTTTTCCTAGTCAGGTTTTTTTTTTTTTTGGTCTTTCTTTTTTTTTTTATAAAGCCAAAATTGAAGCAGGCTTTAATTAAATGTTGACCAGAATGGATTCCGATCGGGCCCATCGTTGGGTTCACAGAAAACCTTTTTTTTTGATCTTATTTTATTATTTTTTAAAATTTAAGTGCATATTTGTTTTCTAATGAAAGCAAACCAAAGAAAGGTGTGGATTTGGGTAGTTGAGGAGGTGGGGGGGATCTGGGAGGAGTAGGGGGAGAAGAATATAATCAGAGTATGAAAAAAAATCTATGTTCAGTTAAGAACATTGTGCAAATAAAAAAATATCACATATTGATATTAACCAGGCCCAAAGTATATGTGTCTCAATAAACTTCAATAGAGCAGCAATTCTGAAGTTGCAGGACTTTACATTGGGTTTTTCATGTTTACTATGAAGTATATTTTATGTACTTCTTCACCACCAAAATAAATAAATGAATGAATGAATGAATGAATGAATGAATAAATAAATAAATAAATAAATAAAGAATAAAGATTGATGACAGAATTACTACAACTAGATAAACAATTAACTTTAAATTTTCTTTTATAATTCATATCCTCTAACTGCATTCAGTCCTTCTTCATCTTCTAATATTAGTTCATTCTTACACTATTTTCTTCATTATACTGTACCCTTATGTACATTTGCTTACATAAATACAGGTATTGGCTAGCTTCCCATATGGAGAACTTTTTGAAGTTGTATGACCTGGGTTAATAGTATACATTCTAAAATCATCAATTCCCCTGTAAAATTTTTATTGTATTTTTCTTTAGAGATGAATAATAGTCATATATATAATTTTCATTAATCATTCATCTGTTGATTGACAACTGTGTTAACTCTAATTCTTTGTAATAGGGAATAAAGTAGCAATAAACAGGGAGAAGTAAATATCTCTATGGTAGGGTATGGAATTATCTGGGCATATTCCCCATAGAGCAACCACTAGGTCATATTGTAATTCTATTTTTAATTTTTTGATAAATCTCTGAATAGCTTTTCACAATGGCTGAATTAATTTGTATCCCCACCAACAGTGAATAAGTGTTTCTTTCCAAATACCCTCAAACATTCGTTGCCAGATGCCCGATGATAGTCATTCTGACTGGGTTGAAGTGGTATCCCAAAGTCGTCTTAATTTACATTTCCGTGGTAGCTAGGGTTATTTACCCCTTTTGAATACAGTTATTGGCCACTTGTGTTTCTTATTAAGAAACCTATTTATTCCATTCATTTGCCTGTTTTTTCATTGGAAGTTTTAATTCCTTGGCATTTAATTCCCTCAATTCTTTGTGGAAAAAAATGTTGATGCTCTCATTTCTGATGTCCCAGTGGTCACTATACTGCAGTCATTCCAGAGGTAAATTTCAGACTGTGGTTCTACCCACAGACTTCATTGGATTTGAAGTTTGTATCCTGCCTCCAGTAGAATCCAAGGGGTGGCTAAAGTTTTGACTCCATCTGCACAGCTAGGTGCTAAATGTCCAGATCCACTGTTCATCTTATAGGCACAAAGTCAAGATGGGATCATTTAAGCAACCCGTTCCATAATGAACACTAAGTTTCACCAGTCCCATAGTTGAATTCCATGCAGATATTCCTCTTTGAAAACTCACAGAATACAGAATATTCCAACTGACTTGGAAGGAGAGCATGTCAAAACAAGTAAACCCTAACAAATACAGGATAAAGAATCTGAAAAGCAGCATGAGAATAATAACAACTCACAAATAAAGGCAGAAATATCAGAATTACCCAGACTTTTTTTTTTCATCAGCAACCATAAAAGCCAGAAGAACACGGAATGAAATATTTCAGTCCCTGAAAGTAAACAGCTCTGAACCAAGAATGCTATTATGCCTTGCAAAGCTATCCTTTAAAATTGATGCAAAAACAAAGGTATTTAAAGACAAACACAAATAGAGGCAATTTATGACAACCAAGCTGAAACTGCTAAAAGTTCTTAATGGATTACATAGAGGAAGATGAAAAACAGCATTCTTCATGGGAATGAAAGCCTACACTCCGAAAACTATATATAAACTAGATGTGAGAAGGAAACAGAATTCCAGACAAATGTGTTCAGTGGAGAGAGATTGCACGTCACAGAGACTCTAGCCTCAGAATGTAGCGCTCTCACCTGTTTGGGTGTCAGGATGAAGTCTGATGACTTGGCTCTTTTTGGGCGGCGTTGGAGGCTTGTGACTCCCAGCTTTAGGGGCTCTCCAGAAGTTGGCTCAGGAACATTATCTGTTACCTCTAATAAGAAGCATTTTGTGTTGTTTTGTTTTACTTGGCTAGAGATAGAAACTAGGGCGTGAGTTTGCTCTGCAAATGCTCGCCCACTGAGCTGCCTGCCTCGTACCTGGCTCTCTTGGCTACCATTTGAAAGGAGCATGCATCACCTGTCTTAACAGGAACATAAACCCTCCAGGTGAGTGAGTGGAAGGAGAGCTCTTCCACTGCTCTGAGTCCACCCTTCTGCAATGCAGCAATGCAGGTTGTGTTTGTGATCACATTAATTTCCTAAGGCTGATATAACATTTATGTGTTTATTATTTTCTTGTTCATTTATTGTTTTTTCTTCAGACAGAATATCATGCTGTAGGCCAGACTAGCCTAGAATTTAAAATGTAGCCCTGGCAATCTTCATGCCTTCACTTCTCAAGTGCTGAGGTCACAGTATAAGCCACCAGCACACCTGGCATCTTCATGGGTTTAAGTAAGAGGTTTCTTTTCTCTGTTCTTAAGTGTAAAGCAAAGTCTAAGAACATGAAACCGAGACCTACTCAGGGCCTGTTCCTGCATACTCTAGGTGAAAACCTACCATAGCTCTTTTGGAGTATAGTGGTTCCTCCTTTACTTAGTTTATGATGATGTTACAAGATTTGCCTTTCTCTACACACAGACTTCATATTTGTGTATCAAATCTACTTCCCTTTTCTAATGTCTCAGTTTTTGGATATAGAGACCACCACATTAGGAATACACAATCACACCCAACATGATGAAGTAAGTAATATGAAGATGAAGATAACAAGCTGAATGTAATGAGTTATCGTATCAATAAATAAAGTACACACACACACATACAAATCACTGAAAAAGATTTGCTTTGGGTGTTACAATTTGTAATAATATTCTTTCCTTTTCTTTGTCAGCGGTTTTTCTATAACATGCACCTACTCTTGAAAATATATTAATTACTAAAATGTGTGAAAAGTATAATTATTCAGTGTTTCTAAAAAGAGGAAACATTAATAACAGAACAAGAAGAGAGACAATTTTAATCGAATGAGTGTGAGGTGGGGTCACTTTTCATAGTATTTCTAGAAATGCTTCTGATAAGTTCCAAACATTACTACCATTTTTTTTTTCTTTGGGGGTAACAGAGAGACAAGGAAAAGCAATACTAGACAGTGCCCTTAGCCATTATTGGGTTTCCTTTTCTCCATGTCAGAAGAGAGCATCAGATCACATTACAGATGGTTGTGAGCCACCATGTGATTGCTAGGAAGTGAAGTCAGAACCTCTGAAAGAACAGACAGCCCTCTTAACCTCTGATCCATCTCTCCAGCCCTCCTTTTCTCCTGAATGTTCCAGTGTGTTTCTCACCCACCCAAGATTCCAGTGATGGAGGCTATGTGTCCTCTGATCCTGAGAATTTGTGAAGAGTGGGGATTTTTTTCACCTTTCTTCTAGACCTTTCCTGGGTGTATGTTTAGATGAGAAGGAGCCTGTTTTGAGGCCTAGTTGAGTTGTTCTCACCTCTACCTGACCACCCTAATTTGAAATGGTCTTTAAATGGGTAACACTGTGTGCCATACCAGTCATATCAATGTGTATTTCTCAGAAATAAGTGTTAGTGCAAGGGTATTGTGAGAGCACTCCACACAGATTCTGCTAATCTGGAATGGTGATACCTCTTTCTCAACTGTGACCTTTCTCTTATTGTGATTTTAAAGCTCACTATTTCTGCAGCACTGGGCTGAGCCCAAAGGCTCGTGTGTGCCAAGCAAGCATTCCATTGCTTAACTACATACTCTCAGTGTTGTATAACGGTAAGGCCACACAACATATAAAAACATCATTTAGGGAGGGGAAGGGGAGAGGAGTTAGGGCCTCCAGGAGGAGAGGTAGAGAGTAATGATTGGACATGAAGACAGGCAGACAGACAGATGTGGACAGAGACATGAAGGCAAAGAAGGACAGAGAGAGAGAGAGAAAGAGAAGAAGAAGAGTGAGAGTGAGAGAGAAAGCTGGGGTGGTGGGCAGGTCCTTTTATCAAGCACACACCTGGCAGCAACAGGTGATAACATAAGACATTGATAGGACCCTGAAGGCAGGCTAATGGGCTCACCTGTGAACTAACGTTCAGCCATTTGTGTTTTTGAGTACTGGGACAGTCTTACCCCCGCACCCAGCTATAAATTACCAAAGGCATTGTCCCACTTCCTTCCTACTTCTGCTTTTCAGTATTGGGATCAAGGGTGTGTACTACCAGATTAGGCACACAGGGGCTTAAGAAACAAACAAACAACAACAACAACAAAAACCCAAAATATTCTCAGGCTTCATCATAGGAAAAGTCTTTCTGTCTGTTAAGCAAAAGTTTTTCTGGGAGAGGAGGGCAAATTCTACTCACTGTCTATAGGACACCAATGACTGAAACAAAGAAACAATTCCAATAAAGTGTAGCCTGGAGAACCAGTGGGTTTTATTATAGGAGCTTGGGTTGTAAGTTACTGACAGGAACTATGACAACTTTTGAGCAGCCACTTCTTTCTCTGGAGGAAATCATTCTCTGCCACTAACTGGTAAGGATCAGTATAAATCCTTAAGTAGAAGAAGTGCCTTGTGAGCTCCCCTCTTCCATGACAGTAAATTAATAGATCTAGTTTTGTGCAGGTCTCCTTACGATAATTACAGCTACTGACAGTTCAAGAGGGTAACTGTTGTCCAACAGTGTCAGAGTGTGGAACATCTATTTAGAGGAGTTTAACAATTAGGAAGCTTCAAATGTGGATTGAAATTCCATTTATCCAGAAGATGGTCAGGCACTTCTCTCTGATTAGCAGTCAAAACATGTCTTTACTTCCCCAGATTTCAGTGACGGCTACAAAAATGAAGCCTGCTTCCCCCATCCCTCTGTACTCTCCCAGATAAAATCATTTGCATTGCCATCAGGCTCCTCTGTTTACCCACCTAGTAACCCAGTAATGAATGACTCCACAAGGGAGGCAAGGGTGAAACCCTGCATAAAATCTACCTAACACTCAACTCCGTAGTGTCTAGGACAGAGACTGAATTCTGGGATTCTTAGTAAAATCTGAGTCATCCCAGAGCCCTGGGAGGGATCACATATAAAATTAATCCACTCTTGCAAAAATTTCTTTGTGGTACTGAAAGTCAGAGAAGCTCAGGACTTCTTGTGCAGAAGCAGATTACGTTCTATATGGGTTGCATTTTTAAACCACCCAAGTGATCTGAACACATGCAAACAGACTCCTAGAAAGCTTTGTCTTTAAGTTGTGTGAAGCAGATTGGGTTCTGGAGGTACAAAAAAAAAAGATTACAGGAGTAACAGTTTGAATGAAAGATGAAACATTAGGCTGGAACAAATGGGAAAAACTTTCATAATCAAGATGTGCTGAGGCATTGCTATATAAACCTGGAAAGCTCTAAACACATCCACAGAATAATGTAAACGAATTGCAACCAAAGAATCTGTCAGTGCTACTCACAGCATAGAGACTGAAAAAAATTTTAATGAGTCTGAGCCTAAAATAACACAGGGGCACATGTGGCTGCTACTAGTGTGGAGATGTAAAGATGTATACATTCTTCCTTCCTCCTGCATGGAAAGTAACCAAACGTTATTGGTTAAAAAACATAAACATATTCCTGATATACAGAGCAAGTCCAGGACAGCCAAGGCTACACAGAGAAACCATCCCTCAAAAACCAACCAAACAAAAAACCATAAACATGCTACCAAGAAAACTCTAAATATACATGTAGTAATAAGTTATACTAATGAGGTACTAATAAAATACATTGTGTATTGATAAGACCATAAAGAAACATCTTAAACATAAAGATCTCAAGGCCTGTAAAGCTCTGGGAGGTAAATTAATGTAATAAAGGATAAAAATGTGAGTTCTCAATGCTTATGTAATGTTGTATATGCTATAAGCATGTAAGAATGCTCTTATATTACATAATGGTTGAATGTCTGGAATAATGTTTACTTTTTGGCCTATTACCATTATTATTTATGTCTGTGCATATGTGTGTACTTCTGGGTATAATCTCACTGAGCCTAAAGTGAACTGATTGACTAAAATAGCTTACCAACATGACTACAGATCCTCCAGCCACCATCTCCCCAGCCCTGCTATTATAGTCATATTCCACCAAACCCAACTTTGACACAGGTGCTGGAAATACGACTCAGTTTTTCAAACTTGCATGGCAAACAGTTTTTTCAACGGAGCCATCTCCAAACCCTTGTATAAACGTCAGTTTTCTGTGTTTTCACTCTAGTTTTTAAAGATCCATATTGATATGGAAACAGTGAAAATAATCAAGGCCATATATAAAAGAGTTAATCAATAACCTCATCATGAATTAATTTTTAAAAAAACTGTTTCATTTTTATACAACTTGACTTATTTTATTCTCTGTAAAGGCATTCTAATGTATATATATACATGTAATATGTATACATATATATTATATTAATAATATATTATATACATACATGTACACTGCAATTATTATATATAATATTATTAATATAACATATACCTATATACTACATATATAATATATACATGTATATATGATGTAATATATACATGTAATATATATATATTACATATGGATTTCAACTGTCTGGGGATTCAATATTCTCTAAAGGTCAAAAAAATTAAATTTACAAGTATTCTACCATGTCTGTATGACTCCAAAGTCCATATTCTTAACTATTTGTGACACAGTTTTTCTTTTTAAGGATTGAGGCCAATTAGGCATGAACTTCCAAAGTTGTACAGGCAAGGATGGGTCAAGTATCAATGACTCAAATCTTTTTATTTCAGTCTATTGACCAGTAGGACTTACCACCTTTATACTTAGTTTTTCTGTTCTGCCTCCTTCTTAGGGCCTCTGAGCCCTAAGAAAGGCTGCTATTCCAAGGTATAAATTGAAGATAAAAAGGTTGGTAAAAAAAATCAAATAAAAAATGACAGACTGGTTTACATTTTTTATGATCAGATATTTTATCATACAAGGAAGTTAAAGATCTCCCATCACACAAGTATGTAAATATTCTAAGTTATCCGACTTGAAAATATAATTGATATGTGGTATATTAAAGTCATGGCTTTTTTAGAGTGAATGCAAAGGAGGCCAGTCCATATATCTATTAGATACTGTCCAAAGTTTTGCTTATCACTCACTTGTTCTTCCTATAAACTTTGTGGAGTATTAATGTATTTATTTATGGTGGTTAATCTTGTCAACCTGACTGGACTGGGAACTACCTAATATATTAGAAAACCATACTTATGGGTCTATCTGTTTGGATGTTCCCAGAAACAATGGTCAATACAAGAGCATTCACCCTGAATACAGGTGACACCATCCAATAGGCTAAGATACATAGAATAAAAAGAAAAGAGAATAAAGGAGATACTGCCAGCATGCTTATGCTCGTTTATTTGCTTCCTGGTTGCCATAAAGTGAGCAACTCCTGCTTCCAGTGATAAGACAGTTTTTCCTTGCTTCATCTATAAGGAAATTAATTCACTTGAATTTTTAACAAAATCTCTGAAATCATGAATGAAAATTAATTTCTTCTCCTCTGAAATTGTTTCTCTCATGTATTTGCCAAAGCAATAAAAATTTAAGAAGTACGTTTTACAAAAGCCTGAGGCCCAGCTCCCAAAGCTTAATATTGTAAGGTCATACCTGTAGAGGAATTTTAATCCAGCAGCATGGCTACTTTGGCAAGGGATCACATCAAAAGACCTAGGTCTGTGATATCCACCTGTAATATAGACCCACCCTTAGTACACAATTTTAATCCTTCTGGCTGGAATATAGAACACATCCTTAATTCCAAACAATGACATCTAATTGAGGAGCAGCCAAAGTGAAGAATCAGAGAAAGATTTGACAGAATGAGTAAGAGATACTATATTCCCAACTATCATGATAACAGACAGGAAAATAAAGCTAATTAAGAGCAGTGCAGAGAGAGTAGGAGAGTTTGTGGGGATAGTACAGTATAGTTAGCAAGTACAGTACAAATCAGTGTAGTTCAGTTCAGTTCATTTGAGTGCAGCTGAGTTCCTGCATTTCAGTTCCTGGAGTTCAGAGACAGTTTTTCTTTATTATTAATTTATATTTTTTAATAATTACAATTTCTTTATTATTAATTTATTTTTTATTAATTACAATTTATTCATTTTTGTATCCCAGCTGTAGCCCCCTCCCTCGTCATCTCCTAATTCCACCCTCCCTCCTTTTGCTCCTCCCATGCCCCTCCCCCAGTCCACTGACAGGGGCGGTCCTCCTCCCCTTCCATCTGACCCTAGCCTATCAGGGAGAGACAGTTTTTTTTTTTTTTTTTTTTTTTTCCTAATCAGAGCAATTCAGTGAGAAATAAAGAAAAGCCAGTTTGAATCAATCAGCTTGGAGGTAAATTTGGATTCTGAACAGCTGAGTTGAACCAGCCAGCCAGCCTTCAAAAAGAACTGGAAAGGGTGAGTTTATTTAGCAATACGTCTCAGAGGCTGAAAATATTCTAGGCCTAGGTTAGCAGATGGAGGCTGAAAGCTGAAGCCTTCAATGTCCAGGCTTACAAAAAATTCAATTGTGCAGAGGCTAGAAGCTTCCAGACCTAGGCCTAGAATTAGTCAGATAGAAATATGAGGGCTCAGCCTAAGCCATGTATTTGTAAAGCTTTAGTACAGCTCTCATCTCATCACTTCATCTAAAGAAATAAAAATATTTACACATGCTAATATAACTAAGAGCAGAAATGGGGATTTTTTTATACCTATCTTGCATACATGTGTACATGTGTTATGTATATTTGACAATAAACCCACATGTATATGTGAAATATATAAAACATATTCACCTAACACATAATATTTTTATTTAATTACTTTTTGTGTATTTCAGTATGCCTGCATGATTTTATGTGTACCATGTGTATACAGGTACCTTAGAGGTCATAGGACATTATATCCTCTAGAACTGAAGTTATAGACAGTTGTGAGGCACTGAATGTGGGTTCTAAACCTAGGTCTTCTGCAATAATGGTAAGTGCTCTTACATCTTTGTAACCATGTATACTAATTTTTTAATGAGATAGCATTTTGAACTTTTTATTGATTCTCTGTGAATTTCATATCATGCACCCCAATCCCACCCATCTCCCCATCCCTTTGTATCTGCTTTCCACCTTTGCAACCGCTCTCCCCAGAAGAAAAGAAAAAAGAAAAATATCTTATTGTGGAAGCTGGAGTGTGTCACAGTGTGTCACATACAGTACACCGTTTTGTCCACAAATCTTTACTTGGAAATATTCATGGCAATGAGTCATTGCTCTGGTTTGAGGTCTTTAGCTTCTGACACTCTATCAATACTGGGCCCTTGCTGGGACTCCTCTCAGATATCCTGTTGTTGCCCTGTGTCATGAAGCTCCTGCAGCTTTGGATTTTCACGAACAGCCTGTTCACATGCTACAGCAGTTCACGGATTAGGTAGATATCAGGGTGGGCCAACTCAGAGTCCTGGATCCGGGCCTGGTTGGTAGCTGAGTTGGTCAGCCCAACAGCTCCCCTGCACCTACACTACCACAGCCAGCTTTCCAGCACTGCCCTGGTTAGCTCTCCCAATGCCCTAGCCAGCAAGGGGCAGGGAACAGCTCTCCTTCTCTCACGCCCTAAGGCTGGTTTATCTATGCTTTGGCCAGAAAGGCCAGCTGTTGTCCAGGTGAGATCCAGGGCCTGCAGCCAGTGAGAGATGGGACCAGCTCTGCGCAGTCCTTGAACGTCAATCAGGAAGCAGCCCAGACCAGGGATGTCCAAATGGCCTTCAGTAGTAATATGAGCCACAGTCAACAGTACAGATACCTGCTGCTGCATGATCAGGGACCCAGACATGGCCCTCAGTGACAGCATGGGCTAGGACTTTACCATGGTCTTATGTGGCAGGACACCACTTGAGACCATTACTCACACCAGGCTAATCCTCTCCACCCTTGAGAATCTAGTTCTTCCTCTTTTCATAATGCTCAAACTGTTCCACTTCTCTTTCTCTCTCATCTGTCCACCACATACTTGTACATTGTAGTGGTTCCCATTACTGGTGGGCCACTTGGCAGGTCTGCCTCTCAGTGTCTTTCACCTGCCTACATAGCATGGCATGGCTGCTGAGATAACATTTTTGATGACATCATGATTATGTAAGGCACAAATTTATTTTCTTAGGTGCTGTGATTGGATACACTTTTGAATTTTTTTTATGTTTTTGTTTTTGAGACAGAGTTTCTCTGTGTAGCCTTGACTGTTCTGGAACTCACTCTGTAGACCAGGCTGGCCTAGACCTCATAGAGATCCACTTGCCGCTGTTTCCCAAGTGCTGGGATTAAAGGCATGAGCCTCCACTGCCCTGTCACTTTTGAGAATTAAATTTACATTTTTTGTTGTTTTTGTTTTTCTTCTTTACATGTGTATGTATATGCAGTGTGTGCATGCGTGCACACAATTGTATGCATTTTTGTAGGACAGAGATTGATATCAAGAATCTTGGTTGCTGTTTTACGTTATTCTTTTGAGGCAAGATCTCTCAATTAACCCAAGGCTCATCAATATGTCTAGTTTCACTAGTCAGCTCACTCTGAGGATTCTCTCTTTCTGTCTTCCAAGGATGGAATTACAGGCAAGCCACCATACCCATCCAGCTTTTATATGGCTTCCTGGTATCTGAACTCTGGTCCTTTGGCTTGGGTAGAAATTATTTTATTTCCTCAGCTCTTGTTTTTGTTTTAAGATTTTAGTTTTGTCATGGAGAGATGACTCAAAGGTTAAGAGCATTGGCTGTTCTTACAAATGTCCTGAGTTTGAATTACCAGCAACCACACACTGGCTCACAACCATCTACAATGAGATCTGGTGCCCTCTTCTGGCTTGCAGGTGTACATGCAGGCAGAACACTATACATAATGAATGAATCGTTTATTTTATTTTATTTTTCTTTATTAATTACACTTTACTCACTTTGTATCCCCCCCTGTGGTTTCCTCCTTCCTCCCATCCCAATCCCTCCTTTCCTCCACCTTCTGCATGCATGCCTCTCCCCAAGTCCACTGATAGGGGAGGACTTCTTTTCCTTCCTTCTGATCCTAGTCTGTTAGGTCTCATCAGGAGTGGCTGCCTTGTCCTCTTCTGTGATATGGTAATGCTGCTTCCCCCTCAGGGGGAGGTAATTAAAGAGCAGGCCAATCAGTTCACGTCAAAGACAGTCCCTGTTCCTATCACAATGGAACCCACTTGGATTCTGAACTGCCATGGGCTACATCTGTGCAGGGGTCTTAGGTTATCTCCATGCATAATCCTTGGTTGGAATAGCAGTCTCAGAAAAGACCCTTGTGCTCAGATTTTTTTGGTTCTGTTTCTCTCCTTATGGAGTTCCTGTCCTCTCCAGATATTACTGGTCATCTTGTACAACCACTCTGGAAAGCAATCTGGCGCTTTCTCAGACAACTAGGAATAGCGCTTCCTCAAGACCCAGCTATACCACTCCTAGGCATATATCAAAAGATTCTCTAGTACACAATAAGGACATTTGCTCAAACATGTTTGTAGCAGCCTTATTTGTAATAGCCAGAAGCTGAAAACAGCCCAGATGCCCCTCAGTGGAGGAATGGATGCACAAATTGTGGTATATCTACACAATGGAATATTACTCAGCAATAAAAAACAAGGAAATCATGAAATTTGCAGGTAAATGGTGGGATCTGGAAAAGATCACCCTGAGTGAGCTATCCCAGAAGCAGAGGGATGCACATGGTATATACTCACTCATATAGACATATAATATAGGATAAACCTACTAAAATCTGTACACCTAAAGAAACTAATCAAGAGGGAGGACTCTTGCTAAAATGCTCAATTCCTATCCAGAAAGGCACAGAAGCTGGACATCAGAAGAAGGAGAAAAGAGGGAACAAGCCAGGAACCTGACACAGAGGACCTCTGAAAAGCTCTGCCCTGCAGACTATCAATGCAGATGGTGAGACTTATGGGCAACCTTTGGGTAGAGTGCAGGGAATCTTAGGAAAGAAATTAATTCTTTTTTTAAGATTCTATTTTAAATTACTTCTATTTTTAAAACTCGGGCATTTGTGCTTGTCTGTAAGTGGGGATGGACATATGACTGAAGGTGCCCAAATAATTCTAAAAAAAAATAGTATGAGACTCTCAGAAGCTGGAGTTACAGACCATTGTGAACTACCTGACTTGGGTACTGGGAAATGAATCCAGGTCCTCTGTAAGAGCAATATGTGTGCCTAACTAAGACCAGTCTCACCAACCCAATGCAATTTTTTGTGGGTTGTTTTATACATACACACACACATATACATATCTATATTTAATTTCTTTGTAGCATAAGTTGGCCTAGACCTCATAGTAATGATTAGTCTGGCACTGAACACAAAGACATCCTTCTGCTTCAGCCTTCTAAATGTTGAGATTACAGAGGTATACTACTGTGTCCACCTCACATGTAGCTTTTAGATAATTTTTCTTTTGATATATTTGCTTAACATTCATTACTTGAAATTACATTTAAATTACAGAGATTAGAGGTATAATTTAGAAGTCAATATAGAAGTAGTTCTACAGTTGGTCAATGGGGCCCTGTGGAAATACCTAAACAACCCATGCTGTTGCTAAGACAATGGGTTAGTCTCTGCAAACTGACTGTAGGGCTCCATTGCCAAGAACAACACCCATACAATTCAGTGAACATGCAGAAGTCGAGATGGAGCCTAGGTAGAGCCTTCACCACTATGTTTTAGTATCCTTAGTGTGGGACAGTACTCTGCAGGCAGTGGAAAGAGAAACACAGACACCAACGCAGCCACAAAATCTTTGATCTACAGTATGTCTTGGCTATAAGATATGATATAAACTTTGATTGCTTCAAATGCATGGTTGAGAAAATGAAGACCAGCCCCTAACTGGGAAGTAGCATTTGAAACAAATATAAGATATTCAGAATATATAAAGTCACATAAATCTCAAAAGGAAAACAGATAATCCATTAAATAAATGGGCAATAAATATATAAATAAATAGGTAGAGGCTGGAGAAATGGCTCAGCATTCAAGAGTGCATACTGCTTTAGCAGAGGACCCAAGTTCTGTTTCCTAGAAACCAGTTTCTGGTGGATCATAACCATCTGTAATTCAACACCTCTGGCTTCCACGAATACCTGCAGTCACAGACACATACTCACCTATCTCATTAAAAATAAAATACATAAATTAAACTCTTAAAAATAAATTGATGAAATATTTTAATAGCTATACAACTAAAGAAAATATAGAAATATCAAGCAAGCACAGAAAAAGGTGTTTAACATCATCAACCATTATAAAAGAGTAATGAAAACTACAATCAATAAGATACTATTCGGACAAATTACAAAGAATGAATATAGAAAATACTGATAATATTGTGGAAGTTGTAAATTAATGGAAAAATGCTTGGAGAGCTTGATAGTGTCTCACAATACTAATCTCCCATTTATATTACCAGTATTTTCTATTTTGCCTCAAAAGATATAATCAAAGATAGTCTTCATATCTACTTTGTGTATGAATATGTCTCTGATTAGAAACAACCAGAGCATATAATATAGATGCTAAATTTGTCCACAAACTCAATAGAAAAATATACACAAAAATGTATACATTAAAGAATTTAAAGGGTGAATTTTAAAGGCTTGACCTGAGCCTACAGATGTAATCTAGTGGTACACAGCTTGCTTACCATGAAGAAGACCCTGCACCTCCCCCAAACCCCTACCCTCACCCAAAGCACAAAACAATAGAAAGCAGAAAAATGCTCACGTTTTTTAAAAAGCCTGTGTGGTTCCATTTAAATGGCCATTAAACTTAATCTAGAGTGACTGAAATGCCATACATTGCTGGGAATAAGGCAGTGAGAGGAATATCACCTCTAACACTACAGAACTGAACACATTACAGCCTGAAAAACAATTATGTACTTAAAACTGTCTGGTTATATTTTTAGAGATGTATCTCTTTGTAATTATAATATGATGTATGATATTATTTTTGAAATGACTGAACTCTGTATCTGGGAATGAGAAACAGTAAACATTCTTTCAAGGTCTCTGCTTCAGTTCCTGTCTCAGCATCCCTTGATTGCAAGACACTTGGTGGTGAATAAAGTAAACTTTTTACTCCCTGTCTTTGTTTTTTATTGCTGTAATATAGGTTATGACCAAAAACAACTTATGGCGGAAATAGTTCAAAGGAAATCATGAACTCAAGTAGGGCTGGAACCAGCGGTTAGAAAACTAAAACAGAGGCATGGAAGAATGGTGCTTCCTGGCTTGCTAAGTTAATTTTAGGAACAGCTTTCCAGGGATGCCATGGCCCATAGTGGACTGGACTCTTCTATATCAATCATTCATGAAGAAAATGTCTCACAGTCTTGTCAAAGGCCAATGTGATGGATACATTTTTCTAAATTGACATTTCTTCTTCTTAGGTGATACTAGCTCAAGATAAATTGGTAGAAAAAGGGAGAGAAAGGAAGAAAGAAATTAAGGAAAAAAGAAGGAAAGAGAGAAAGATAGAGAAAGAAAAAAGGAAGGAAGGAAGAAAAAAAGAAGAGAGAAAAGAAGAGAAAATAAAAGAAAAAACTACCTTGCATAACCCCTTAGGTTGCTTCTGGTCAGTGTTTTATCACCGAAACAGAAAGCAAACTAGTACAGAAGGCCTTCTAATCCACTGCATATTTCAACATCCATTGGGATGTACAAGGTAATTAATTACTAATTACTGTTTAAACAGACATTTTACAGAGAAGAAAATTGGTCTCAGAGAGACCTATCCCTGTCATTTCCTCGCATGAATGCCTGTCCTCTACATGAAAAGCTGTTCAAAGATAAATTGAGGCACAACACCACAGTCCTTGAGGACAGGATGATCTCAAGAGTCTCATAAATGAGACATTTCCCAAAGGATCTCTCTAGCAGGAAGAGCTGATGAGGGTCCTGGGATTCCCTGCATCTTTCTCCTTACTCTGCAGAGTTCAGGACCCCCACCCTCATGAGGTATCCACACCCTTAGCTGAGTGCAGACACCTGGAGAAGGGACCTTTATTTTCTCACCACACTATTCCAGTTTTTATTATTAAGTTGTCAGGGCTATCATAATTACATCAGGTTCCCATGGCAGCAATAACATACAGGCTTGTTCTCCAGAATTATTTCTATACATCCTTAGGTCCTTGGGGTAAATTTTGACTGAGGAACAATGATCACATAGCCTTTACGTTTATCTTTCAGAAGTTCTGCCCTTAGTGACAGATCTATTAGTAGGCTTGCAGATTCTCTTTGTGTCTTACTTTCTCAGGAACAGTTCCTATCTCTTCTCTACAAATTCTGGTATATGCCTGCCCCCCACACCAATGCCATACTACCCTAAGACTGAATTATAAATCAATTAAAAGATGAGATTCCATTTCAAATGCCAGTTCTAGTTGAATAAGTTCATTCATTAACTTGTATAGACTTTGAGTCTGGCTAATTTTGGTGTGTGACATCTTTATTTACAATTTTTATAACAAAAAGTATTTTAAAATATGAGAAAAGGAGAAGGATATATTGAAAGATTCCTAATAAAAACCAATTCCTTATTTCTCTTTTCTCAAAGTCCTCGCTGTTTCTCTATGCTCTCCTATGCTATTTGATTGAATTATCTCTAAAACTGTACTTTCCAACTTTTAAATATAAAATATCCTCTCTCATTTCTTTTCCTGAACTCAAAAAAATTTTAATATTACACTGAAAACTTATCTAAAGACTTATAGTTTCCTTATTGGATACGGTATTTAAAATCTAACTTTAAACTCTTGAATACATATGTATTTCCAACACCTTTTTATTTTAATTAATTTTCTATTTTATCTCCTTTCAGACTCAAACCACCAAGTTCATTTTAATCGGTATGGATTTTTATATAAATTTAAAGTTATATTCTTACAACATGCTGTATATATGATTCAACCCTGGTTCAAAATGATTTTTACATGATGTTAAAATTTTAAGGTTATAAAGATCTATTTACATTAATAAGCTAATTTAAAATATATGTCTAGCTGCATATGTCTTTATCAGTTCCTGGATTAATAAATAAATGCTGTTTCTCCTGCCATAAGCTGCCTATGATCCAGATTCACTAGACTTCCTGGCTAATAGATTTGGTATAATAAATTTAAATGTAATTTCAAAGTTGCTTTATAACGTTTTACTATGTTGTTGGTTTTAAAACTCATAACTCTGGGGTTACCACGTAGAAGTTTTTGCCTAGATACCTTTAAACTATATAATATAATTACAAGAACACTGTAAATCTACTAAATTTAGAGACATTTATTTTTTTTCTTCACAATGTTAAAACTTGGTTGTTGCGCTATATCTTCACTCCAAAAAAGGTAAAAATATATTTGGTCTTTTTAAAAATATGGTAATATTATTAATCTATAATATAACCTTAGACTTTTATAAGTCATAGACTATGCTTATTTTTTTTAAGGCTCCAGCTTAACAGGGATAAAACCTAAAGTCCTTGTCTTTAATTGGTGATTAACAAATGCAAGTTAATAGTCAGTAATCTTATAGATGATCAAGCCCTTTAACAAGTCCAAGAATATATGTATAGTCCTATAGAAGCAGACGTGGTTTCATTGTCATCTTAACTGAATGGCTGAAGATGGTCCTTGAACCCCCATACAGGAGTTGATAAAAATGATTTTTAAAATTTATTTATTTTATTAATTACCATTTATTCCCTTTTATCCCAGCTGTAGCCCCCTCCCTCATCCACTCAAACCCTCCCTCCTTCATCTACTCCCATACTCCTTCCCCAGTCCACTGATAGAGGAGGTCCTCCTCTCTTTCCATCTGACCCTATTCTATCAGGTCTCATCAGGACTAGCTGCCTTGTCTTCCTCTGTGGCCTGGTAAGGCTGCTCCCCCCTCAGGAGGAGGTGATTAAGGAGCCAGCCACTGAGTTCTTGTCAGAGACAGTCTCTGTTCCCATTACTAGGGAGCTCACTTGGACAATGAGTTGCCATGGGCTACATCTGTGCAGGGGTTCTAGGTTATCTCCATGCATGGTCCTTGTTTGGAGTATCAGTCTCAGAAAGACACTTGTGCCCAGATTTTTTAGGTTCTGTAGAAAGACCTGGAGGGGACAGGAGCTCCAGAAGGTAAAAATGATTTTTAAAGTCTGAGATGAGATGGCTTGAGCCTTCCTGACAGGCTCAACTACAGCAGAAAACTAGGCTTCAGGCCTTTGGCTCCTGCCCTGAGGCTGCCTGCAGAAGAAACAAGAGGTCTCCTATGCACCATTCCACAGGGGTTCAGCCTAAGTCAACTTCGCTGGGATCTGTTTCAAATGCAGCCAGGAAAGACACTGGTACTGCAGCTGCCTCAACAAGCTATGTCCTGACTGCTGGCAGACTGGCCTCTGGAAGTCAAAATGCTCTTATGCAGGCTTAACTTCTGTGCCCAGCCATGGAGACTCAACGAACACAAGTGCTACAGACACTTCTATCCTTCTGGTTCCTTGGCATGGCAGAAGACAAATGGCTCCTAGATTCAGCGACCTCCACCACCCTTGCCCAGCCCAGGGTAACATTGCAGGTCTCTTTTAATCTCACACTCAGGTTCCACTGTCATATTACCAACTTCTGGTTTGGGAGGCTTCAGATGCCTTCTCTGCATATGCCTCTTCATATGCAGGAGACCAGGACTTAATCCTCACTCCTAGAGTTGCTACTGTCTAGACAGTCTAGTTCGATATCAGACTCAACAAAAACAATAGGTCTCAGATATAACTTTTTACTATTCCTTTAGATAAAAGAACTTACTTTACATTCACTGATCCCAGCAATTTCACCCATGTGTCATGGTAAAAAATTGGATACAAGACCTAAGGATACAGAAGTTTACGTTATGAAGCTTCTAAGAAAGTATTTAAGAGTCTATGAAGCTGTTTTAAGGTTGATACATGCAAGTTACAAACGTTGGAAGGTCTAAGGTGATTTAAGGTACCCCAAATAAATAAAAATGTTTCATAGTTCTTCCTATTGCTATGATACTGTTGTATTAACTGACAAGAGCTCTGACATTTATCACTAGAGTTCTGATTAATTAATTTAACTTTGATAAAAAAGTTCCACTATACAATCCACTATCATGGTTCCAAGCTCAAGATTGTAAATCTTTTTTGTTTTTTGTTTTTTTATAGAAACTTTTACTTTTTATTTAACAAACGACTCAGAAGTACCTCAAAAAATATAGCAATTAAACTTAGAAAAGCTATAAAAGGGACTTTTACTTTCCAAATGGATACTTATGTTTTCATTTCCTAAGATGGGCACCATACAAGAAACATGTTTATAAATACCGCTGAAGGAATCAGAAATTCTCAGTAAGACGCTGATCCATCCACCACATTGGTTTGTCTTTTAAGTACAAACTTACAAATTGTTTCTCATTATATTAGACTTATATACATACAGTACTCTGGATAGAAAAAAAGAAGTCTCCCTTCCATAATGTGTAATCATACTGAAAGTTAAGATCAAGCAAGTTTTTGCCCCTTTTACTTCATGGAAGGCTTCTGCCTTTTCAGAGCTCACCTTAAAGAGTGTTTATACTTTTAACACAAAGGTGTATGTCTACTGCCTTTTTCTACAATACATATTCACTTATAAATTACAGTGGTGATGTTAACATGTCCAAAGTTTTATCACCTTTACAAAATTAAAAAGGGATTCTTGTAAGCTCCAGAAAATATACCTGAATTCACCTGTCAGGTCAACTGGACTCCAGATAAGTACTGCACCTACTGTCTATCTCAAAGGGTGGTATTCCTCCCCTTTCCCTGGTTTTGGAAATCCTCTTTCCTGGCTACGGAATTGCTACATCCATACCAACACCGGTGGATTGGTGAGTATCCATTCATGATTGGTGTAAATGTTTCCCCTTTGTCTGAGAGACTGACTAGTATCTCTCTGGTTCAATGGAGAATGGAGGTACTCTCCCCCAGCCCAACCTTCTCGCCGGCCCTCAGTTGGCCCTTCTCACTGACCCTCACACAGACGCCTTTCATCAGTGAGTAATCTTTTTCTTTTTACAGATTCCGTCTCTCAGCTTTTCCTTTCCTCTCGAGTCAGAAAATCTTAATACTAGATGAGGCTGTGTGCCTTGGGAGTCTTCCCTGTGGCCCCGGCACAACTCGTGATGAGCTGCTCTGCCAGCTCATGCCCTCAAGTCTCTGGTTCTCCTGTACTTTGTGGGGCGCCTCGAAGTCTGGCAGAACAGATTTACTTGTTTTCTCTTCACCCATGGGAATTGGGAATCACGTCTTCCACTGTACCCCTAGGCTCTCCTCTGGAATGTCTCCTAGATAATTTTTGATTTCTACACCTAGCGCCCACCAAATTTAAGGGCTTCTAAGCTTACATGCTTCTGCAAATAATTTTGGCCTCAGTATTCCTTTGACGAAAGATCCAAAAGAAGACCTTTTAAATTATTGCCAGCAATCAGATAGAGGTTCCCAATGTTCTTGTTTTTTTCTCTTTTTGCTTCAAATCTTCCATCTCTGCCTGCTCTCCCAAGAGTTTCAAACATACACCTGAAATGAATTTTCTCCTTAACCTACTTAACTTTGTCTTCTGCCCATATCTATGTTCCAGTATCCTCCCAGGTGTTTCCCAAATCCATGACAGCACCAAAGCAATTACCTATAGGTGCTACAGTCTAATCTCACAGACAGCATCAAGCTGGACCTGCACTTTCACTCCCAGCCACTGATGTTGTCACAGATCCTGGACAGCATCAAAACAGTCTATTCTGCCTGGACTTGGCCAGCATTTCATCCTTTTGGCTGCACTGTCGCCACCCCGCTGTCAGCAGGAAGTAGGTAAAGATGATTGAATTCTTCCCCCATTATACACTTATTACCAACAAAAGGCTAAAATGCTGTGCTTCAGGCCCAGGACTAACAGCATTCCTCGGTCCCTATATTCTGCTGGTGATGGCTGGAAACTCCACTTTCTACCTTAAATTTTCTAGACCAGGGGCTTCCTCTGCTCCTCACCATGTAATTCGAACATTTTGATGCTCTTACTTTTATTTTTTCTCTCTCTCTTTCTCTCTCGCTCTCAGTCTGACTATCCTGTGCATGGCGACCATGGGCTGCTTCCAATGAACCTCCATGAGAAGCAATCCAACATTTTCATTTACACTTCCTATGCCTCCCTAGCACCTCATTTTTAAAAATTAAACAAAATGGCAGGAATGTTATGTTGTGCAGGCAACTCAACTGACCTGCCCTTAGGGATTTTAGGGTCCTGACAACACCCTATGTCAGCACCTGTGTCCTATATCATCATCTGGGCAAGTTACTTCAGTATAATTGGTCTGCCACTAATCCCCCACCCGCTCGCTCTCTTGCTCCTCTCTGCTCTCTCTCCTCTCTCTGTCAGGGTGCCCTTCCCCCACCAAGTCTCTTTCCTTTTCTGTCTCCATCACCACTGAATAAACTCTTTTATATAATATATGTTGCGTGCATCATCTTTAAAATGCTAACAGTGATACTGATGAATGTGATTTCGATTTACCAGCAAATGAATTCTTATTAACCAACCCCCAAATTTGACTGACTGACTATTTCAGCAGTGTTTGCACAGTTGCAACAGTGCTGAAGACTACTCTTTTTGATGTACCAAGTAAACTGCTGCTGATGGGGTTTCTGTGTGAGTAAGAGCAGTTTGTAGTGACAGTTTCTCATTTGCTGAGTAGGAATGTGGAGACTCTCACTGCAGAGTGAAAATCTCATAAATTATATAAGGATAGAAGAGTGGGCTAGAGAGTATGTATAGTAAATATTCCACTTAGAAATCCTCTCATGAAGAAAATGAGGACTTTTTCAGAAACTGATGCAAATCATGTCATTCACACATTAGAAGCTAAAATTATAACATAGTCCTAACAAGTTTCCTTGTACAGTTATCTGTCTTTGGTTTAGATGTTAAGTGCTAGAGGAAAAAATCATATGAGCACTATATTTTTTAATTAATTCATTTAAAATTGTAACTAGTATAAACAACTAAGTGGCAATTACTCTTTGAGAATAAGTTTTGGGATCAGATATTTCCAATCATACTTTTGGTTTCCAAACTTCCTTGTGTCTTTGCAGAGACTTTTAAAACTGTGATGAATAACGGATTGGAACATGAGTAATATACAACAGACATATGTAGGAAAACAATTTCTTAAACTGACAAAAGGGGGGAAGGTTGGAGAGATGGTGCAGAGGTTAAGAGCACTGGTTGCTCCTCTATAGGACCTGGGTTCAATTTCCAGCTCACAAATGTCTATAACTCCAGTACCTGGATATCTAAATCCTCACACTTATATATACATATATGTGTATATATACATGTGTATATAAAACATATGCATATGTATACATATATATACAAAACATCAATACACATAAAAAAACTAAATCATTTTTAAAAATTGAAAACAATTAACACCAAACAGAATATATTAATCAAAGTGAGCCCAAGTTCCAGATAGATAGATAGATAGATAGATAGATAGATAGATAGATAGATAGATAGATACGATACAAGGGATTGGACCTAAGGTCTTGCACATGGTAGGCAAGTGTGCTACCATTTAACTACATGCCAAAGCCTCAAGTTTTTTCCAGTTTTGAGGTTTGAAACTAAGACCTTTAGCATTGAAGGCAAGAGCTCAGCAATGAATTATATCTCCAGCTCCAAAGTTAACTTGTTAAGTGCATTATTATGATAAATGAAAAAAGCTGTATGTTACAAAAAAAAAAAAAAAAACAAATTGCTTAGGTGGAGGTTGATTTTTGCATGTTCAAGCATTCTTATTCTTAATTTCCTTTTGCGAATTAAAAAAAGATGACCTCTATCTACTGTTGTGGGTTATTAATATTTGTTATTGATTTATCCTTTAGTTAAGCAGTGGTTATTCCTAAACCAGCTGTATACCCAAATCACCACCCAGAGACCAGGATTTATTTAAGTAACCTAGAGCACAATGCTGGGCAATAGTTATTCCATCTTAAACCTCCAATCCCGTATAGTTTCCTTTCATTCAGATTTCACCCATTACACTTGCTTTTAGCCGTATCTTCACTCTGGTTCACCTCTCCTTGTGGTTGAAAGACCCTCCTGCTGATCCCTCTCTCCTCCCCTTCCTTCCTTTTTCTCCCCTCTGGACCAGGATGTCCTACCCTATTCTCTCCATTGCACAGCACTGGCTGGTTGTTTAATTGACAATTACAGAGAACAAATGGTAGCATGTTTACACAAACTTGAGACAGGTGATGCTTAGAATAAACATCACAATGCAATGTTCAGATTGAAACAAGATACTATGGTAGAGAAATCAGCATTTGAATGAACAAGGGTAAATTGTACACATTCCAAAAAAAATTACCAACAATCCACATTACACTTCTTGGATCTTCATAGTTCTATTTCATAGCAAATTCCCCAAAATATACTTGTCAGATAAATCAATTGCTATTCAAGAAAAGTTAGAGAAGAGATCAGGAACCACAAAAGTAAGCGTCACCAAAAAAGTACAAGAGATGGAACAGAGAATCTCATGCGCTGGAGATATAGTTTCAGAAACTGATATATCTCTCAAAGAAAAAGTAAAATCTGAAAAGTTCCAAACACAAAAAATCCAAAAAATCAAGGACACCATGAAAAGACAATATCTACAAATAAAAGGAATAGATGAAAAAGAAGATTCCAGGCTCCAAGGTCCAGAAAATATTTTCAAAAAAAATCATAGAAGAAAAATTTCCCAACTTAAACAAAGAGATGTCCATAAAAATACAAGATGCCTACAGAACACCAAATAGACTAGGCCAGAAAAGAAACTCCTTATGTTACATCATAGTCAAAATCCTAAATCTACAGAACAAAATAAAAATATTAAAAGCAGCAAGGGAAAAAGGCCAAGTAGCATATAAAGGTACACCTATCAGAATCACACTAGATTTCTCAACAGAAACTATGAAAGTCAGAACAGCTTGGGCAGATGTCATACACACTCTGAGAGACCATAGATGCCAAACCAGACTACTATACCCAGAAAAAAATTGACTCAAAAAAGATAGAGAAAACAAAATATTCCATGACAAAACTAAAATTAAACAATATCTACACGGCAACCCAGTCCTATGAAAGACACTAGAAGGAAAACTCCAATCCAACAAAAACAACTACACCCAAGAAAACACAAGATATAGATAACTTCACAACAAAAAATTAAAAGAGAACAAGCATAGAAACACAGTAACACTACAAACTCCACAATAAAAGGAACTAACATTCATTGGGACTATTATCTATCAACATTAATGGATTCAATTTTCCATTAAAAAAACACAGACTAACCGAATGGTTACAGAAACGGGATCCAACATTCTGCTGCATCTAAGAAACATACCTCTGCGATAAAGATAAATACATCCTCAGATTAAAGGGAGGGAAAAATGTTTTTCAAGCAAATGGACCCAGAAAACAAGCTGGGTTAGCTATCCTAATATCTAATAAAAAAAAAGACTTTCAAACAAAATTAATCAAAAAAATGAAGGGTACTTCATTCTCATCAAAAGAAAAATCCACCAGGAGGACATCACAATCCTGATCCTCTATGCCCAAATACAAGAGCGCCTGCATTTGTAAATGAAACATTATTAAAGCTGAAATCAAAAGATCATCCTGAGTGAGATATCCCAGGAGTAGAAAGACACACACGGTATATATTCACTTATAAGTGGGTACTAGACCTATAAGATAAGATAAAGATACTAAAATCTGTACACCTAAAGAAGATAAACAAGAAAGAGGACCCGGGGTAAGATGATCAATTCTCACTTAGAAAGACAAATGGGATGGACATTGGAAGTAGGAGAAAACAAGTAACAGGACAGGAGCCTACTGCAGAGGTCCTCTGAAAGACTCTACCTAGCAGTGTATCAAAGCAGATACTGAGACTCATAACCAAACCTTCGGCAGAGTGCAGGGAATCATATGAAAGACGAGGAAGTTAGTATGACCTGGAGAGGATAGGAGCTCCACAAGGACAAAATATATCAGGGCACAGGGATCTTCTATGAGATTGCTTCTCCACCCAAGGACCATGTATGGATATAACCTAGAAGCCCTGCTCAGATGCAGCCTATGGTAGTTCAGTATCCAAGTGGGTACCCTAGTAAGGGGAGCAAGGACTATTTCTAACATGAATTCATTGGCTGGCTCTTTAACCTCTCCCCTGAGCAGCCTTGCTAGGCCACAGAGGAGGACATTGCAGCCAATTCTGAAGATATCTGACAAGCTAGGGTCAGATGGAAGGGGGTCAGATCTACATTATCAGTGGACTTGGAAAGGGGCAAGGAGGTGATGAGGGAGGGAGGGTGGGATTGGGAGGGAATGAGGGAGGGAGCTATGGCTGTAAATAACCTGTGATTAACATAAAATAATAAAAAATTATAAAAAATTGATCCCATCACACTAATAGTGAGAAATCTCAACACTCCACTGTCACCAAGGGACAGTTCATCTAGACAGATGCTAAATAGGAAAATAATGGCACTTACAGAGGTCCTGAATCAAACGGACCTAATAGATGTCTACAGAACCTTTCACCCAAACTCCAAAGAATATATCACGGAACTTTCTCAAAAATTGACTACAGAGTTGGGCACAAAGCAAGCCTCAACAAATACAAGAAGATCAAAATAATCTCTTGTTTCCTATCAGAATACCATGGTATAAAACTAGACCTCAACAACAACAGAAATAACAAAAAGCCTACATACATATGGAAAATAAACAATTCTCTACTTAATGTATGCTTGGTCAGAGAAGAAATGAAAAAAGAAATAGAGACTTCCAAAAATTCAATGAAAATGAAGGCACAACTTAATCAAACTTATGGGACACAATGAAATCAATGCTAAGAGGAAAGGTCATAACACTGTGTCTCCAGAAAGAAGTTTGAGACATCTAATACAAGCAACTTAACAGCACGCCTAAAAGCCCTAGGGAAAAAAAGAAGCAAACACACCTGTTGGTATAATAATCTTGTGGAATGTATATAATTTACCCTTGTTCATTCAGATGCTGATTTCTCTAACCCACTATCTGGTTTCAATCCAGACATTGTATTGTGATGCTCCTCACCTGTCTCACATTTGTGTCAACATGCCACCATTTGTTCTCTGTGTTGTCAATTAAACAACCAGCCAGTGCTGTGCACTGGGGAGAACAGGGTGGGACATCATGGTCTAGAGGAGAGGAAAAGGAAATAAATAGGAGGAGGAAGAGAGAAATTGGAAGGGCAGGACTTGGAACCATGAAAAGGGATAAAGCAGACCTAAGATGTAAATAAAACCAAGTATAATGGGTCAAATCTGAATGGTAGGAAACTACGCAGTCTTGGAGGTTTAGGATGGAATAACTATCGGCCAGAATTGTGCTCTACGTTAATTAAATAATTCCCAATCTCTGTGTAGTGATTTGGGTATAGAGCTGGTTTAGGAATAACTGCTACTTAACTAAAAGATATATCAATAGTAAATATTAATCACCCAAAACACACACCCAAAACACTACCCAAGAGGAGTAGATGATTGGAAATAATCAAACTCAGAGATGAAATCAATCAATTAGAAACAAAGAAAATAAAGCAAAAAATCAATGAGACCAAGAGCTGGTTATTTGAGAAAACCAACAAGATAGAAAAACCTTTAGGCAAACTAACTAAAAGTCAGAGAGAAACTATCAAAATCAACAAAATCAGAACAAAAAGAGGGACATAACAACAGACACTGAGGAAATCCAAATAATCATTAGGTCTTACTACAAAAGACTATATGCCACAAAATTTGAAAATCTAAAGGAAGTGGACAATTTTCTTGATAGATTCCATTTACCAAAATTAAATCAATGTCAAGTAAATAGATTAAATAGTCCTATATCCCCCATGAAAATAGAAGCAGTCATCAAAATTCAACCTTCTAAAAAAATCCTCAGGGCCAGATGGTTTCAGTGCAGAATTCTACCAGAACTTCAAAGAAGAGCTAACTCTAATTGTCTTCAAACTACTCCACAAAACAGAAAAAGAAGGAACATCACCAAATTCATCCAATGAAGCCATAGTTACCTTGATACCTCAACCACACAAAGACCCATCAAAAAAAGAGAAGTTCAGATGTATCTCTCTTATGATCACTGATGCAAAATTACTCAATAAAATACTTGCAAACAGAATAGAACACATCAAAGATATTATCCAACATGACCAAGTAGGCTTCATTCCAGGCATGCAGGGGTGGTTCAATATACCAAAATCCATCAATGTAATCAACCATATAAACAAACTGAAGGAGAAAAACCACATGATCATCTCTTTAGATGCCGAAAAACCATTTGATAAAAGTTAACATGCATTCATGCTTAAAGTCTTGGAGAGATCAGGGATACAAGGCACATACCTAAACATAGTAAAGACAATATACGGCAAGCCTATAGCCAACATCAGGTTAAATGGAGAAAAACTTAAATCAATCCCACTGAAATCAGGGACAAGGCAAAGCTGCCCATTCTCTCCATATCTCTTAAACATAGTTCTTGAAGTCCTTGCTAGAGCAATAAGACAACTAAAGGAGATCAAGGGGATACAAACTGGAAAGGAAGAAGTCAAAGTATCACTATTTGCAGATCATATAATAGTATACCTGAGTTACCCCAAAAAATTCTACCAGGAAACTCCTACAGACGATTAAACACCTTCAGCAAATTGGCTGGATACAAAATTAACTAAAAAAATCAGTAGCCCTCCTGTATACAAAAGACAGAAGGGCTGAGAAAGAAATTAGGGAAACAACACCAAATAGCCACAAAGGACATAAAGTAGCTTGGTGTGACCCTAACCAAGCAAGCCAAAGACTTGTATGAAAAAAAAATTCTAGTCTCTAAAGAAAGAATTAGAGGAAAATATCAGAAGATGGAAAGATCTCCCATGTTCATGGCTTGGCAAAATTAACATAGTAAAAATGGCCATCTTGCCAAAAGCAATCTACAGGTTCAATGCAATTCCCATCAAATTACCTACACAATTTTTTATAGACCTTGAAAGAAAAATTCTCAACTTTATATGGAATAACAAGGAACCCAGAATTGCTAAAACAAGCCTCTGCAATAAAAGATCTTCTGGAGGCATCTCCATCTCTGATCTCAAGCTGTACTATAAAGCAACAATAATAAAAACTGCATGATACTGGCATAGAAACAGAATGGTGGATCAACAGAATTGGATAGAAGATCCAGAAATAAACGCACACTGTTATGGACACCTGATTTTTGAAAAAGATGCCAAAACCATACAATAGAAAAAAGATAGCATCTTCAACAAATGGTGCTGGTCTAACTGGATGTCTACATGTAGAAAAATGCAAATAGATCCATACTTATCACCCTACACAAAACTAAAATTCAAGTGGATCAAAGACCTCAATATAAAACCAGAACCACTAAACTTGTTAGAAGAAAAAGTGGGGAAGAGCCTTGAACCCATTGGCACAGGAGACCACTTCCTGAACAGAACACCAACAGCACAGGAGCTAAGAACAACAATCAATAAATGGGACTTCATGAAACTGAAAATCTTCTGTAAAGCAAAGGACACTGTCGTCAGAACAAAACGACAGCCTACAGATTGGGAAAGGATCTTCACCAACCGTATATCTGACAGAGGGCTAATATGCATAATATGTAAAGAACTCAAGAAGTTAAACAGCAACAAATCAAGTAATCCAATTAAAAAAGTGGGGTGCAAGGCTAAAAAGAAACTTCTCAATATAGGAATATTGCATGGCAGAGAAACACTTAAAGAAATGTTCAACGTCATTAGCCATCAGGGAAATGCAAATCAAAACGACCCTGAGATTTCACCTTACACCCTTCAGAATGGCTAAGATCAAAACTCAAGTAACAACACATGCTGGAGAGGATGTGGAGAAAGGGGAACCCTCCTCCATTGCTGGTGGTAATGTAAACTTGTATAACCACTTTGGAAATCAATCGGGCACTTTCTCAGTCAATTAGGAATAGCACTTCCTCAAGATCCAGCTAAACCACTCCTAGGCATATATCCAAAAGATGCTCAAGTACACAACCAGGACATTTGTTCAACCATGTTTTTAACAGCTTTATTTGTAACAGCCAGAATCTGGAAAAAACTCAGAACCCCTCAGTGAAGGAGTGGATACAGAAATTGTGGTACATCTACAGCATGGAATATTAGTCAGCAGAAAAAAAAAAGAAATCATGAGATTTGCAGGCAAATGGTGGGAACTAGAAAAGATCATCCTGAGTGAGGTATCCCAGAAGCAGAAAGACACAGGTTATATACTCATTCATAAGTGGCTATTAGACATATAATATAGAATAAACATACTAAAATCTGTACACCTAAAGAAACTAATCAAGGAGGACTCTGGGTAAGATGCTCAAACCCCATTCAGAAAGGCAAAGAGGATGGTCATCAGAAGAGGGAGAAAACAGGAAACAGGAAACAGGACAGGAGTCCACCACAGAGGGCCTCTGAAAGGCTCAACCCTGCAGGGTATCAAAGCAGATGCTGAGACTAATAGCCAAAGTTTGGGCAGAGTGCAGGGAATCTTATGAAAGAAGGGGAAGATAGTAAGACCTGGAGAGGACAGGAGCTCCACAAGGAGAGCAACAGAACCAAAAAAATGTTAACACAGGGTATTTTCTGAGACTGATACTCCAACCAAGGATCATACAGGGAGATAACTTAGAACCCCTGCAGAGATGTAGCTCATGCCAGTTCAGTGTCCAAGTAGGTTCCATAGTAATGGAAATGGGGACTGTCTCTGACATGAACTGATTGGCCTGCTTTTTGATCACTACCCCCTGAGGGGGGATCAGCCTTACCAGGCCACAGAGGAAGACAATGCAGCCACTCCTGATGTGACCTGATAGACTGAATCACCTCCCCAATTAGTGGGCTGAGGGAGGGTTATGGGTGGAGAAAGGGGAGGGATGGTGGGATTGGGTGGGGAGAAGGAAGAGAGCTACAGGTGGGATGGAAAGTGAATAAACTCTAATTAATAAAAATAAAAATTAAAAAAAGTAGTCTTATCACACAAGGTAGGAGGCCTATTTACAGGAATGTTAAAAAGGCTTTTCAGAGGTCAGAAAATAAATTTATAAGTGAAATTTGATTATTGTGTTGTCTGAGATATAAAAGAAACAGAAGTTAAATTTGGTCATGGTATTTTACTACAGTAATAGAAACCCTAAAAAAATGGGTGACAGTTACACTTATATGTGGGTATAAAGACAAATATTTAGAATGCTGGTTTAGTGTGTTTGTGGTTGTAGTTTCTCCTCCAAGACTCATGTGATATCTAGCACTGAGTAGATGGCTAGGCTTCTAGTACCAGACATGACTTCTGTTTTGTTGAATGTGTCTTTGTACAATTAGAGAGTACTTGGGCACTGTCAATGTACATTGTGCAGCCTTCATTGTGATTATCGTACCAGGCTGGTGGTCACTGTGGTTTGTAAGTGTCATAGAAGGAGAGCTGTGACTCTGGGCTGCTTCCTTCCTCTGGAAGCTTATAAGGTGCCTTCTGGTTCCGTGAAAGGTAGTCCTCAGGGAAGAAGCTTTCATGTTAGATCCAGATTGTGTCTTCTGATCTGTGTGTCTGAAGTGCATGGTGATTTCAGCTATAGAAAGTTACCTTTCCCTTCTTGGGAGGGGAGCAACTAAGTGCAACAGCGATTGCCTATAATGTTTTTTTTTTTTTTTTTTTGAGGGGGGGGGATTTTTGGATCATCCTGATCAATAATTCAAAAGAAGAATTTTCATGTCTGATTTGACATTTTTTTGTTTGTTTTTGTTGTTGTTGTTAGGTAGTCTATGGCTCTTGGTGAGCGGGCATCATTGCCAGTCCAGATGGAAATTTTTTAAAATATATTTATTACAATTTAATCACTTTGTATCCCAGCGGTAGCCCCCACCCTCATCCCTTCCCAATCCCGCCCTCCCTCCCTCCCTCTTCTCCTCCCATGCCCCTTCCCCAGTCCACTGATAGAGGAGGTCCTCCTTCCCTTACAGATGGAAATTTTTTATTTTAACTATATGTGTATATTTCTACATAGATTTGGTTGTACTGTGTGTATTTTTAGGTAAGTAGTTCACAATATGACTCCTTATAACTATTTTTTCAAACATCCTTTTATTTTACCCCCCTCTCTTCTATTCTATTTATTTTCCTCCCCTTCCCTGATTAGATCTCCCATTTTTCCCATTTCACCTTTCTTATCACTTGCATTCTGGTAATCCACCATCTAGTGCCCCCTCCCCGGTCTCCCATCCTGCAACGGTCTGTTTTTACTTTGCTGGTTTCTGCAGTTACACCAGGTTATGTACTCACATCTGAAGATTTGATAATAGGAACTTCAGATGAGAGAAGCATGAGACATTTATCTTTCTGGGTCTGAGTTACCTCACTCAATATGATCTTTTCTAGTTCAACCCATTTACCTACAAATTTATTATTTCAGGTTTTTATTTGTTTTTATATTGGAGTATCAACTGAGGAAAAGGCAGAGTAGTGGATCTCAGTCCTAACAGATACATCTACTTGTGGACAGTGATGGTGGGATTTCACAATCCCTCAACCCTAGACAGAGAACTACAGACAACTAAGAAATAGTCTTCCACTCTGAAAGACAGTCCTGATGAGACTTGATAGGTTAGGGTCAGATGGAAGGGGAAGAGGACCTCCCCTATCAGTGGACTTGGAGAGGGACATGGGAGGAGATAAGAGAGGGTGGGATTGGGAGGGGAACGAGGGTGGGTACTACAGTTGGGATACAAAGTGAATAAATTGTCATAAATAAAAATATATTAAAAATAAAATATCAATCATTTCTGAAAAGAAATAGTCTTCCCTGGGGAAGAGTACAATAGATTATTGAATACTAAATATCAGCCCTGAAGACAAATGTGTTATAAAGACTGAGCAGGATGTATATATACACATATATATACATATAAATATATGTATATATACATATACTTGTATTTACATGCATATACATACACACATACACGTATACATATATGTATAAACATACATATATACAGGCACATATGTATATACATGTATACATATGTACATATATGCGTTTATTTGCCATGAATTCGAAAGAGCAAGGAGATTAAACATGGGGGTTTTGAGGGAAGAAAGAGAAGAGAAAAAAAATGTAATTATATCATACTCTCATAAAATAAAAAAATAACAAAAAATCAGATTGGATTTCACGTTTAAAGTATTATTTGCTCAATGTAACAAACTTCTGAATTTCAGTTTCTTTATTTGAGGAGAGCTAGTGCTTGCACTGATTACTTTCTAGGTTATAGAGAAAATATATATGAATGTTTCTAAGTGAAAAATCATACCACACATGCTATTATCAGTATCCCAATAATGATTAAATAATGGACCTAAAGCAATTTTAAGCAGTAAGCATTTATTTAGTGGCATTAAACATACTAGAACATACGTATATCATGTTGAGCATGCAGACATTTTCTAATTTCAGTAACAGTGTTAAAACATTTTACAAAGATACAATACACAGCAGTCTTTGTAGAGAAAACACTGTAAGACACACATTTGACTTACTTAAGAGACTTGAAGTGAGTTATAATTATATATAGCCAAAGGAGGTGTCCACTATTTAAATGGTCATATTTGCTGGCAAAAAAAAGACAAGCATTAAGATTTTTGAAATGGGGATAAATTCTCATTCTGATTTGTGTTAACCTATATTGCATGTCAGACTTCTAAGAAATAAATCACATTTTTTTCTAGTAATCAAACACATTCTAGAAAATATAATAAAATGGCATCCAATGTGTTCAAAAACAATGTCAGGAGTAAAACGCAGTTATTGTGGCAATACCAACACATCAAATTTTAAATTCTCTCCAAACAAATTTTATATTTCAAATGGAATAACATAATGAATATGACAAAACTCTGTAATATATCCAATCCTTATTATGCAACTGTCCTATAATAATCTACTCTGATGAGCTGTTTTGTTTGTAGAATAAAGTCCCAGTCCTCTATTAGCCTTTCCCCACCAGCCACATAATTTGATGTTAATTCTTATACAAAAAGAAGGGTAAGGTCAGTGTCACACTAAGAAGATCAAAGAATGTAGTCTCTATGCTAAGTACATAAAGCATGAAGACGAAGAGTTCAGCCAGTACCAGACACAAAACAGCACATTTAAAAATAAACAACCACAAAAAAAGAAGTCAGCAAAACTTGAGGGAAAAGATGACAGAAAAACGATTCTTTAAGTACACAGATATCCATTTCAGATGCAGACAGAGTTCTTTAAAAAGTCTTGGCTATTTCATAGGAATCTGGAAATGGGACAGACACTCGTCCAGATCCAGTCACAAGAGGCAGAATTCCAGCAATCGGTATAACTTGCCAGGACAGGGTCAAAGTGACATTCCTGTTTCCCTTGAGACCGTGTCCGTCGTCAAAGAAAAAGTACTTGCTTTTGACATCTTTCAGGTTGAGCTTGGGGTTCTCGCCTCGCAGAAGGATCTTGTCCCAGAGGACTACCTGGTTCACAGCGTTGGTTTTGGTGGAATATTCTGCCGACAGATAAAGGAAGAGCTGCTTAACGTTCCAGTCGAAAGTCTTCTCCAGATCCGCAGAGATGTGGAATGTGATGAAGCCCAGGTCGCTTCTTTTTCTGGGTCCAGTGAAGTCTTCCACTTTTTTGAGCAGGATCCTGGAGACATGCAGGCGCACTTGCGCGCTCCTGTCTTTGAAGGCGGTGGTGAGGATGCAGCCCAAGGTGAGCGCCGCCATGACGCTCAGCGTGAAGGCGAACAGCGAGTTCGCCCGCGACAGCAGGGTGTTCATCTTGCGGGATCGATCCGTGGATCCCTCCACGCGAACTCCACAGGCGCTCGCTCGGCAAGGGGTGCTGCTGTCCGCTGGCCTTCTTTCTGCCTTCCTCTGGCTCACGCAGAATGCTGGGAGCGCGCACGCATCCCTGGAACGCGCGCCTCCCAAGATGCTTTTTTTTTTTTTTCCTCCAAGACACCAGTTAACCCTACAACCACTGTCTGCTGATAATCTAAGGCACTTGGGGTATCTGACAGAAAACAGCAGAGGGGCTGAATACGCCCAGGGGGCCTTGAACTGCCTCATCCCCCACCCCCACAACCACTGAGGGTCCCATCTACCACACACACACAAAGCCCTGTCCAGGGAACCCTGTCCCTATTCACACTGCTGCATCATGGCTTTCATACATTCTAGCCCCTCCTCTGGGCTTCTGAAACAGGCTCCTCATGGCTGTACTTCCCTACATTCTAGCTCACCCTGCCTCTGCAGTCCATTCTCTGCACAGAGACCAGCCACCCCCCCCCCCCCCCCAGCTCAAGCAACTCCCTTGCTGGACTCCTCCACATTCAACACAGTCTTAGTGTCCAGTGTGGCCCAGACTGAGTGCTACCTCTGGCTCTTTCAACCTCACCCTCTCCCAGCCTGCTTCTTGTCTGCCAGGCTCCATCCACTGGGCTTGTCTCTGCTCCCAGATCAACTGGAGCACACAGTTGCAAGCACAGCAAGAAGTGACCTGTGCATGCCTGGCTTCTTATCACTCAGGACTCAGTAACAAAGCCACTTCTGGGAAAGGCCTTCATTGACAACTCTGTGCCCTATTTAAGCTGTTTTCTGTTTATTTTCTTCAAACACACATCTCCACATAACTTGCCTGGTCAGTTGTTTTTCTTACCCACTTTTGCCAATCAACAGTGACAGGTCCAGGGCTCCTCCCTATCTTGTCCTTCCTGCTGCTTTCCCCCTGCTTTGTATATATATCACTGACTGATTATAAACAAACTGAAAAAAAATTACTGACCCTCTAGAGAAGCTGGAATTTTTACCACCCAGAACAATGAAACAATACACAAAATGATTTAAGATAATAAAAGCTCTTGTTGTAAATAGACATCAGTGCCTTTCAAAGCTCAATGAGTACCAGGATTAGGTGGAATCTACCCACCACAATTCCACGTTTTTGTTGTTGTTTTATCTTCAAAAGACTTGGAATGGACGCAAATATTGTCACGTTTAATAAACACCATCAGGAGATTCTGAAGAAAATTCCCACCCCCCGAAAAATGCTGACTACATGTGTCAACATTTTAATCTAACTAATTTAATGGCACCATGCAGAGTTTGGGGACAACGGGAAGGTCTTTATTGGTGTAAATGATCCAAGTGCCCTGGTCACTTAATCCACCTGAGAACACAAGGTTCTTCCTCACCTGGAGTCACTAAACTCTAGAGAGCAGTCCCATTCATTAGGAGAATTGGTATTGTGTTCCTTTTGTTTAGATGAAGCTGGTTCCAGGTAGTTGCTTAATCAGTGCTTTAAAGATGGAACTCTGATGTCTACACTATTACTGCATTAACGTGTCTCATAAAGTTGACAATTCACCGGCTTCTTCTGTATAAGCCCGATCCTGCATAGAAGAATCTTCACTCTTGCCTATCATAAACAGCACAAGTTTAATCACTGTTGATTTAATGCAGAGTTCTAAGAGTTTTGAAGCACCTGCTGATACAGTTAAGGAACTTCCTTGTCCTTCTCTCCACCTGAGAGAACAGGATGATTTCTCATGCAGGAACAAGCAAATCTCCAAAGTATTTCTTGTGGTTCAGATATGTTCAGGATTGTTATTTGCTTGCGTGGAGGAGACCAACGGAAAAGTAGTGTCTTACTAAAATTGTCTCCATTATGGGGACCAAATCTCTCCAGGAACCTACTCAACTAACTATATACATCAGACTCATTTCTTTACTCTGAGCCTCAGATTCTGCACTGCCTATTAAACACCCTTTTCTGGTGTTATAGTAAAAGACAGGAGAAGGAAGAAAGAAAGCATATGGGATAGAGAAGAAAGCAACCAGATGGGAAAGGCAGGAAGCTGTGTGATGATGCTCTTTCTCTTTCCTGCTGTATCCTGCAACTCCTCTTACACACTAAACCGTGGAACTGAGACTAACCTAAGAGATATGTGGGCTGATTCCTGTTTACTAGGTAGCCAGTCCATGACGTTGTCAGAGCTATTACTTTGACTGAATAAAGAAGGCGAATTCAGGGAGGTCCCATATGCTGAGGAGCAACTGCATACCATACACTGTAGGTTTTTGGACACTTTAAAAGCTATCTTCTGAGATAAGTGGCATCAATCCCTTTGTACAAGTGAGGAGACAGTTTTAGAAAGCAAAGTATATGTTCAAGGAATCCTGGGAAGGTATCAGCTTAATTCTGGGGACATCTTGAAAGAGAATAAATAAATAAAATAAATTTAGCCAATAAATTCTAGCATATGTGTATGTGTATATATATGCACACACATACACACACACATATATCAATAACAAAAGGTGGTAACTTCTTCTGAGAAAAGTGTGACTGAGTAAGATTGATTAAAACATTATAAATGAATAAATGGGCAGGGAAATCTCTTCCACATCTCAAATATCAAGCAATAATTTCAGAAGGAAAATCAGAATTAGAAAAACAACACATGGCAACACCATAGTGATAAAGTGATTCAGGCAAAAATCACAGTTGGCATCAGTTTCCACAGCCATCACCATGGTAACCACACTGGCCAAGGGAAGCTGGGAAAAATAAAGGGGTCGCCAATCTTATTTCTAATATGTACTAGGATCTGAGTAAGAATGTCATGACTGTTTCAATTAATTTTAAATATTTCTCATGACAAACCTTCCTGGCAGCTCCAGTAACATAAATATACATACATTCATATGGTAAAAAAATTCATGTATGTATGTCTGTATCCTCTTTTTCCCTTTTTTCTCACCACCCAAGAATATATTATGGTGAATTGACTGACAGGTGAAGAAGTAAAACCACACCTTTCAACAGATTCATTTCGAACCACGTGTGTTAATTATAGCCTACTTACGATATTTTCTCCACAAGCTGATTTTTGTATAGCTTGTCAAAAGATAAATTTGACATTTTGTCCCTAGTTTCTGTTTATTTTCACTGACTTCCTAAAGCATATGTGCATGTACAAGAAAATGCATGTTAACAGGAAAGTACTTTTTAAAAGCTAAAACTGTGCATTTTTAGCCTTTTTTTTTTTATGTCTCAACAGCTACCGTTTCAAATTTGGACACTGCAATTTTGGGGAATGTATGGTAACCTGTACTTGTTTTTAATATTTATAATAATTCCATTCTATCCATTTTGTATCCCAGCTGTAGCCCCCTCCCTCATTGCCTCACAATCTCACTCTTCTTCCCTCATCTCTTCTCATGCCCCTCTCCAACTCCACTGCTAGGGGAGGTCCTCCTCCCCTTCCATCTGACCCTAGCTTATCAGGTCTCATCAGGACTGGCTGCATTGTTCTCTTCTGTGATCTGGCCAGGCTATTTCCCCCTGCGGAGGAGGTGATCAAAGAGCCAGCCAAGGATATCCAAAATATGCTCAAGTACACAACAAGAACATTTGGTAACCTGTACTTGTATTTTTAGAATACTGTAATTTAAACATCACCACAAAATGAAGTACTTATGTGTATAGTCTATCTACAAGAAGTCATTTCTGTATATTAAATATGACAAGATGTTGCTGCAATGATTAAGGACTCAGTCAATTGGAAGGCACATGTTGTTCATGGGTCAGAAAACTTGGATTATTTATTTTATGTTAAACTTCCCCAATCTAATCTAAAGACTCGCTGCAATCCCAATAAAAATTACTATTGTCCATTCTTGCTATGCTTCTTTATTTGAAGATGATTCAATCATGAACCAGTTCCTGCTTCTTGATATAATGTGCCTTCTGTGTCATGGCAATAATTACCTGATTAATGCACTTGCAAGAATAACAAAGACTTGCTCAGCCCAAGTACTCTCCCTTCAAAATGCTTAGAAATATTCTGTTTTCAGCAAGCGTGTTTTCTGCTCTGCATCTCAAGGATGGATGTACACATTATTAATATTATTTTTAGTTATTTTATTTGGGTTCTTTTTTAAATTTAAATTTTATTTTTATATTAATCACAGGTTGTTTACTTTGTATCCCAGCCTTAGCCCCTTCCTCATTCTCTCCCAATCCCACCCTCTCTGTCCCTTTCCAAGTAAACTGCTAGGGACGTCCTCCTCCCCTTTCATCTGACCCTAGATTATCAGGTGTCTTCAGGACTCTCTGCCATGTCCTCCTCTGTGGCCTAGCAAGACTGTTCCTCCCTCAGGTGGGGAGGTAAAGGAGCCAGTCGTTGCATTCTTGTCAGAAATAATACCTGTTCCCCTTACTAGGAAAAACCATTTGGTTACTGCGCTACCATGGGCTTCATCCGAACAGAGGTTCTAGGTTATATCCATACATCATCCTTGGTGGAATGTCAGTCTCAGAAAAGACCCCTGTGACCAGATATATTTGGTTCTTGTGGAGCTCCTATCCTTTCCACGTCATACAAACTCCCCCTTCTTTCATATGATTCCCTGCACTCTGCCCAAAGTTTGGTAATGAGTCTCAACATCTGCTTTGATACACTGCTGGGTAGAGTCTTTCAGAGGCCCTCTGTGGTAGGCTCTTGTCCTGTTACTTGTTTTCTCCTACATCCAATGTCCATCCCATTTGTTTTTCTAACTGAGGATTGATCATCTTACACCGGGTCCTCTTTCTTCTTTGGGTTCTTATATCTCCACTCCAATCTCTTCCAAACCCTCTCCCTTAACACTAGAAAGGCGAGAAAGAAGGTTAAAGGGGAAAGACGATATACACCTCTTTAAACTACTTTCTGCTGACCAGGGTCATCAGCTCCTATGGCATAGCCAACCTTCTCTGCCAGAAAATCCAGCAATCCAGCAATCCAGCAAGCCAGCAAGCCAGCAAGCCAGCAAGCCAGCAATAGGAAAGGCAGCATCACCAGGAACCAACAACAGCAGGGACCAGCAGCAGTGAGTGCAGCAGCAGCAGGAGCAGCAGCCTCCACAGGCCCTCTTGGGACTCTCCCATTTATATCCTCTCAAGAGTTCCCAGAATTAAACTCTCTGCAGAAGGCAAAAGTCACACTGCTACCAGAGCAGGAGACACATTCTAGTTAGCTGCTGTGGACAATCTGGAGCAGCCTCATTTCCTACACCTGGGATGAATAAAAAAACATTCACATGACATAGGTGGGTTTTTAAAGAATCAAAAATTCTCACTACAGATGTGTCTTACAGTGGACTCCCATTTCTCTTTCCCCTTCCTCTTTCCTTCTCAGCATGAAGGCAGATTCCATGCTACACACATGCATTCATACATGCCTGGTTCTCTGCTTCTTCCTTCTGTCTTGCTCTATATTTCTTGTGTCATTACAAGATCTCAAAATGTAATTTTACATTTGAATCGAAGCCAATAGAGACATACAACAAATATCTCTGGAAAACAACAGACCTGTCCACTCTGTGATGGTGATATTGGAGGGAGGCTGCAGAGATGGTAAGCAGTTAACAGCATTTTCTGCTCTTCCAGAAAATTTGCATCGTTTCCCAACACCCACATGGAAGCTTACAACCACCCATGATTTCACTTCCAAAGGATGAGATGCTTTCTTGTGGATTCTGCGGACACCAGGCACACACTCTCACGGTGCACACATATGCATGGAAGCATTCATATATTCACATAAAATAGAATAAAGAAATCTTTGCGGAAAGTTGATTGTGGAGAGAGCTTGTGCCTTGGCCAGAAGGAAAGAAGTTTTTTATTAATAAAATCTGAAAGTGGAAAATGTATTATGTGGCACTGGGAGAGTCAAAGAAATGAATCTCCTTCCTGGAGTCCTGTCTGTATGTTCCAAAACAAAGCAGCTTCCATGCAAAGTTGACCCTAAAGCAGATGGTGGACAATCTCATTTCTAAGGCACACAGCCTAAGAATGCCCCGGGAGATACCTTTTGCATCTGGCCTGGAGAAGCACTTAGAGCTCACACTGGGAATGTAAACAGGAAGCAGAGAGAACACATCTGAAATGCAACATAAATTTGGAGATTCCCAAAGCCCTCTCAAAGTGACACACTTCCACTGGAAAGACCATACCTCCTAAACTTCCCACAAAGTATCAACAAATAGTGAACAAGTATACAAAAGTCGCAAGAACATCTAAGTACCACAGATGATTACTGCTGTAGGCATGTACTGGAAGCTCAGCTGTAGCTGTTGCCTTGGCGCTGCTCCACAGCAGCTTCGGTTGCCAGATTAAAATAAAGGAGATTCAAGCAATGTTGTTCAGATAGCTCATCATTTTTTTTTGTATTTTATTTTTTTCTTATCAGTTACATTTTATTAACTCTGTACCCCAGCCGTGTCCCGATCCCTCATTCCCTCCCAGTCCCTCCCTCCCTCCCTCCCTCATCTCCACCATGCCCCTTGCCAAGTCCACTGATAGGGGGGACCTCGTCCCCATTCCTCTGATCCTGTTTTATCAGGTATCTTCAGGACTGGCTGCAAAGCTCTCCTCTGTGGCCTAACAGGACTGCTCCTCCCTTGGGGGGTGGGGAGGCCAAAGAGCCAGTCATTGAGTTCCTGTTAGAAATAGTCCTTGTTCCCCTCACTATGGGAAACCAATTGGTTACTGAGCTACCACAGGCTACATCTGAGCAGAGGTTCTAGGTTACATTCATACATGGTCCTTGGTTGCATGTCAGTCTCAGAAAAGACCCTGTGCCCAGATATCTTTGGTCCTTGTGGAGCTCCTATCCTTTCCTCATCAGACTAACTCCCCTTCTTCCTTATGATTCCCTGTACTCTGCCAAAGGTTTGGTCATGAAACTTTGCTTTGGAAACACTGCTAGTTAGAGTCTTTCCAATGCGCTCAGTAGACTCCTGTCAATGTTCAATGCGCATCCCATCTGTCTTTCAAAACGAGGATTGATAATCTTACCCCATGTCCGCTCTCTTGATTATCTTTTTTAGGTGTATAGATTTCATTATGTTTATTATATCTTATAGGTCTATATAAGTGAGTATATACCGTGTTTGTCTTTCTCCTTCTGGGATATTTCACTCAGGATGATCTTTTCTAGATCCCACCATTTGCCTGCAAATTTCATGATTTCCTCCTGTTTGATTGCTGAGTAGTATTCCATTGTGTAAAAATACCACAATTTCTGCACCCATTCCTCCGTTGATGGACATCTGGGTTGTTTCCAGGTTCTAGCTATTACAAATAAAGCTGCTATAAACATAGTTGAGCAAATATCCCTTTTGTGTACTTGAGCAAACTTTGGGTATATACCTAGCAGTGGTATAGCTGGGTCTTGAGGAAGCGCTATTCCTAGTTGTCTGAGAAAGCGCCAGGTAGATTTCCAGAGTGGTTGTACCAGTTTACATTCCCACCAGCAGTGGAGGAGGGTTCCCCTTTCTCCACAACCTCTCCAGCATGTGTTGTCCCTTGAGTTTTTCATTTTGGCCATTCTGATGGGTGTAAGGTGATATCTCAGGGTCGTTTTGATTTGCATTTCCCTGATGGCTAATGAGGATGAGCATTTCTTTAAGTGTTTCTCTGCCATTCGATATTCCTCTGTCGAGAATTCTCTGTTTAGCTCTGTTCCCCATTTTTTAATTGGATTACTTGGTTTGCTGCTTTTCAGCTTCTTTAGTTCTTTGTATATACTCGATATTAGTCCTCTGTCAGATAAAGGGTTAGTGAAGATTCTTTCCCAATCTGTAGGCAGGCGTTTTGTTTTGATGACAGTGTCCTTTGCTTTACAGAAACTGTTCAGTTTCATGAGGTCCCATTTATTGATTGTTGCTCTTAGAGCCTGTGCTGTTGGTGTTCTGTTCAGGAAGTTGTCTCCTGTGCCAATGAGTTCTAGGCTGTTCCCCACTTTTTCTTCTAACAGATTTAGAGTATCTGGTTTTATGTTGAGGTCTTTGATCCACTTGGACTTTAGTTTTGTGCAGGGTGATAAATATAGATCTATTTTCATTTTTCTGCATGTGGACATCCAGTTGGACCAGCACCATTTGTTGAAGATGCTGTCTTTTTTCCATTGAATGGTTTTGGCTTCTTTGTCAAATATCGAGTATTCATAGGTGTGTGGGTTTATTTCTGGATCTTCTATGTGGTTCCATTGATCCTCCTTTCTGTTTTTATGCCAATACCATGCAGTTTTTATTACTAATGCTTTGTAGTACAACTTGAGATCGGGGATGGAGATACCTCCAGATGATCTGTTGTTTTACAGGATTGTTTTGGAGATTCTGGGTTTTTTGTTTCTCCATATGAAGCTGAGAATCTTTTTTTCAAGGTCTGTAAAGAATTGAGTTGGTATTTTGATGGTATTTTTTTAAATTGTTCTTTTTAGACAAGACTGAGACATAATTGGATGGTGATGCAAGCTTTTAGTTCGAGAATTTTGGAGGCAAAAGCAGGCAGATTTCTGTGAGTTTGAGGCCATCCTGGTTTACTAAGTGAATATGTATTTATTTTCCCAAGAAGACTGTTCTCTGTAATGAGATTGAGCCTCATCCAATCAGAGGCTTGAAATGAGAAGATGCTTGACCATCCCAAATAAGAAAATTTCTGTCTTGAACTAGAACTTTATTTTTAATTTTTTCTTCTTTCTTTCTTCCTTCCAACCCCTCCCATGACTCTAATTGCTCATCCTCAAATTAATGACTTCTTTTTCTTTGTTATTATTTCATATATGTGTATAAACATATAAATGCAACCTGCTTAGTCCATTTATTCTTGCACACACCACTACCACAGATACATATATCTGTGATTGATCATTTGGTATTGGATAACTGATTGTAGTGCTCTTCCCTGGGGAAGACTATTTCTCCTACTCTCACTATTCCTTAGTTTACTGTAGTTCTTTATCCACTGGTGGGGCCTTGTAGAGAACCTTCTATGTAAACATGTCCAATGTTCAGGTCTTGTTTTACTAGAAATTCTTTGGTCCCAACTGTGCAGATTTTGGACTTTTGGCATCTATAATTGTGTAAAAATATTTCTGAAAATAAGTTAACCTCACATTAAATATAAATAGACAGGCAGATATAGATGAGTAAAAAAATATACATTATTAATTCTGTTTCTGTAAATATAGCATGCACTATTACTATTTGAATTAAAAGTATTTTAGCTTTATTTTGATTTATAAAATCTGTATTTTGATTTGTTAAATCAGGGAAGCCAAGATTAGAAGTCTCTGAATATGTGAGTGTAAGGATTATCTGAGATGACATTTAACACTGAGGCAGAGCTGGGTAGATTAAGATGGTATGTTCAAAAAGATAAAAATCTAGTAATACCTAGTTTGGATTTAATAAAGGAGAAAGACTTCTAAGCTACAGTTGGTGCCAAATATGTACATCAATTTACTGAAGTCCATAATATTACATATTAATGTTTTAATGACCTTTGATACAAAGGTTTCTATCAACAAGAGTTTCTGGTGTTAGGTTTAAAGAGAGGGTATTCAAGATGATTCTGATGTGAAACTTTAATAACTGGAAAAAAATCAAGGTTCCACTTGAGTTCTCACCTCAGGGAACAGAGGCTACCTATTAAGTAGGTATTCCAGTTTCAGATACAGCGTATTAGAAGTTTGAGTTCATCTCAGAGCTCAGAGGGACAGATATGGTATCAGCTTCTCTGTTGTACCTAGGGGAGAAGCTGTCAACTTTGATATTTTGATTCGCATATCAATAGCAAATTTATCAGGATATGCATCAATGTGAAAATAATCTCCCTTTTTGCTGTGTTTACTTGTCCTGCAAGTCCAGCATATAACATGACTTGATACCATTCACTTTACCTCATGGGAATTTTGTAGGAAGCACTGAAGCAGATGTCTGAACCCAGTAATTTTTTCTGTGATAGAAAAATGGTAAAGTTATGAAACAAATGATGCAGCTTATGCTTCCAAGGCTTATGGTCAGCACATGTTAGCATTCAGAGAAAGAAGAAGGAAGATTTCTCTGCTTTCAATAAAGTCAGAGGTCTCCATGTATAGGAACCTAAACATCACTTCATATTGATGATTGGAGCTACTGCAGTATAATTTGCCAGTGCTGAGAATCTCATTGTATTGGCCATCATTTTGTCACTGCCAAATCATATTAAATAAACTACTTATGGGAATTATTTCAATCTATGGTGTCAGTATTTTCAGTCCATGACTATCTTGTTTCAGTGCTTGTGCTGGATAGTTTTATGTCCACTTGACAAAAATCTAAAGTCATCTGAGAGGAGGAAACCTCAATTAAGAAAATGCCTTCATAAGACCTGTAGGCAAGCCTGTTGGGCATTTTCTTCTTTAGTGATTGATTGGGGAGGGGTGCCCAGCCCATTGTGGGTGAGGCCATCCCTCGGCTGGTGGTCCTGGTTTCTACAAGAAAGCAGGCTGAGCAAGCCATGAGAATCAAGCCAATAAGCAGCACTTCTTCATGGCCCCTGCATCAGCTCCTGCCTCCAGACTCCTGCCCTGTTAGAGTTCCTGTCCTGACTTCTTTCAGTGAAGAACATTGCTGTGGAAGTTTAAGCCAAATAAACCGTTTCCTCCCCAAGTTGCTTTGGTCACAGTGTTTCACCTCAGCAATATGCTGTGGAATTTTATGCCAAATAAACCGTTTCCTCCCCAAGTTGCTTTGGTCACAGTGTTTCACCTCAGCAATA
>NW_026590677.1:9053544-9068863 GCF_907164565.1 Psammomys obesus
GTTTCCTCCCCAAGTTGCTTTGGTCACAGTGTTTCACCTCAGCAATAGTAACCTTAAATAAGACAATTATTAATGTATATTATTAACAATATGAAATGAAAATGTTTCTCTACACCTTGGAAATAACATAAATCATTGCTAATCTGACAGGATTATAGGAGGTATCACAGCACCTCCCATTATTAATTCACTGTCATTTATTTTTATACCTCCTACAATCCTGTCCTATAGATGATACATATGATCTTCTTAAATCCAAATTATTTGGAGTGTTCTGATATTTCCCATTATTAAACCATGTTGATGAGATTTCCAGTCTATATTCTGGACAATGGCAAAGTTTAGGGTAGCTGTCTATAGGGTCAGATCAATGTGTGCTGCCTGAGATTAGCAAAGTATTAGGAAAACTACAGGAACAGTAGAACCTACTTAGTGTGTGTGTGCATATGTGTGCGTGTGTGTGTGTGTCTGCGCATGTGCATGCATGCTTGAGTACACACATGGACTCATCATTGTAGTGCACTTTGTTCTGTGCCTTCATAGTTTTATGTTACACTGGGTCAAATTTCCTAAACTTGGGACCAGAATTAAAGGACGTGAATTCTCAAGATGGAAGTACCTATAACCACAGCCTTGCCAGCAAACCCCACACTTTATCCTAAAAGGTAGATTTCTCTAGTTTTGCTTATTGTTCACAAACTCTTACTGAGATTCTAAACCAGGCCATTCAAAAAGACTAATTTCTTTTTTTTAAGATTTATTTATTATGCATACAATGTTCTGTTTGCATGTACACCTGCATGCCAGAAAAGGGTGCCATATCTCATTATAGATGGTTGTGAGCCACCATGTGGTTGCTGGGAATTGAACTCAGGACCTCTGGAAGAGCAACCAGTGCTCTTAATCTCTGAGCCATCTCTCCAGCCCCCAAAAGACTAATTTCAACAGAAGTTCAAAGCATAGAGATGATTCTGGTAACATACATTGTGTAAAATTTTATATATCTAGATATCTAGATATCTAGATAGATAGATAGATAGATAGATAGATAGATAGATAGATAGATAGATGAACAAGTGCCTGACAAACTAATAAGTAAAGTGCATACCATTTTTTGTATACTGATTCAGGATGGGAGTAAGGGAGTTCAGATTATCTTTTAACACAAAAAATTTAAGTATGTTATTTAGCACCCATCATCCCTGAAAGTTGTGTCACCATTTAAATTCCCATAGTAACAAGGGTTACTGAAATAAGTCATAGAAATATGAGACACTGTTGAATGGATGGGCAAAGTGTACCTGTGGAACCCCTCAAAAGCTCTTATCTCTTCTGCTTGGGGGATATACATTATTCTGATTCACCTCATAAACTGTAACATCTAATCATAGTGGAGTGGGGCCAATTTGCCTGAGCGGAAACACTGGTACCAGCCTATCCATGTGATCCATTTGTGGTGGTTTGAATGAGAAATGTCCTCCACAGGCTCAACCTAGTTCCAGTTTGCTCAATATGCTTCAGGTTTGTGGTTAGAGATGTGATCTCTCAGTTTCCTGGTTTCTACTTACATGACATGTCTGCTGCTTGTTGCTGCATTTCTCTGTCATGATGAACTCTTATCCATCTGGAACCATAAGCCTTAAGTTGCCTTTGGTCATGGTGTTTTACCACAGTAACAGAATGAAAAGTAATACACCATTGTTAGGTCCAGAAGACCTCATATTGTCTATTATTTTTTAAATACATATATATATATGTATATATATATATATGTAATTTATTATGTATACAATATTCTATCTGCATATACACTTGCATGCCAGAAGAAGACACTAGATCTTATTAGAGATGGTTGTGAGCCACCATGTGGTTGCTGGGAATTGAACTCATGACCTCTGGAAGAGCAGGCAGTGCTCTTAACCTCTGAGCCATCTCTCCAGCCCTCTATTACCTTTTTTTCACTGTGTGTGTGTGTGTGTGTGTGTGTGTGTGTGTGTAAGTTTTAGGGTTGGGTGAGTATTCATATGGCACAAGACTGAGAACAAATGGAAGTTTTATTTTTCAAAGAGACAGCTTCTGGTTACACTGTGTGAAGTCTGAAAGCCAACACATTGTTCCTGCCCTGTTGTTTATTTGCAGAACTTATTTTCTGAGCACCTGAGCTTAGTCATCTCCAAAACTGGACTCACCACACTTTCATGGCCATAGTTAATTAGAAAACTCGTGAAGGACCCATGGGACACATAGGACTTTAATATTCTGGCCTTGATGCCTCCTGATTCACAGGGGTGACACAGTTTACCCAAGCCAAAGAGCATTAACATAGAGTTTGTGAGAACACAGTAGGCAAATGTTGAAATTCATATTCAAATATGTAAGCCTTGAGGCAGTGCTAAGTTGTGGTACAGGTTACCTGTAGAGGCTGGAAAAGGAGAAAGAGGCATGATAACATCTCCCAACTGTTGTGCCTTTCTGTCACCTTAGTTTTACTGTCCAGTTTGATCTCATGAGACCAGGTTCCCATTGATTTATAGCATAAGGCAAAATACAGAACAGATCAATGTGGAGACTGAAACAAAGAGTAGGAGTGAGGAGACTAGACACATGCTTAACTTTAGAAACAGTGGGGCTCTCTAATTTTAAGGCCTGAGAGTACAGTTGCTGATGGAGCCTCATTTGCTTCTCTTGTATTTGTTGCCACAAGTCTTTGCAAAAAAGGTGTACACATTTGTCCTTTCTTATCCGTTCATGGATTTTTCGCAGCACCACAATTTCAGTTTCAATACGAGAAAACAATACAAGCTCAGTGAAAAGGTATTTATATCAATCTATCAAATCATTCTAGGGTATAGTCTGAAGCATAAAGTTGTACCACTAGCTTTAATATTTGAACTACATATATGAAATTTGAAGTTGATGGGAAAAATAAAATAATTATTTATTATTCCAACTATAGAATATTACAAAATAATATTGCTCTTCAAAAATATATATTATTATCTGGTGGTTGTCTTGAGTATATTAGTAAAGAGATTCAAATTGCAACTAGACACTAAGTAGTAATGCTGCTAGATGCTCTTTTCAACAAAGTGGGCTTAGTTTGTGAAATATATAATCCAGATGCAGCCTGGGTAGGACCCTGCCATCACCATCATTTGTTTATATACTCAAGCCTAGATAGTGGCCTAGCTTGCTTAGTGCTTTAAAGACCCCTGATTATGTTCCATTAATCTCTACATTCAAACAAGAAAATTTGGTTCAGGTAATATTATGGTTGTAACAGAAAAGGGGCCTTCCAAATGCTCATTTGTTGAAGTTTTCTCTTCAATGTTCAGGGGTTAGGCTTTAAAAAAGATTGGATCATGAATGCTCTGACCTAATCAATGAGTTGATCTATTAGTAAATTCATTATCTGCTGGTATTATTAGGAGGTAGAAGAAAAGGCAGGGTCTCATTGAAAGAAGTATTCCACCAGATGTATGACTGTAAATGATATATGTTTCTCCCAAACTTTTTTCTCTTTTTTTTTCTCTCTCTCTCTGTTTTGAGGCTGACATGAAGTAAGTAGCTTTCCTCAACAATGCCCTTCCACCACGATGCAATCAATGTCTCAGTTTGGCTTGCTCCTCATGGCTTTTTTCCGCAAGCTTTGTTATAGATCCCAGGACCTCCTGCCCAGAGATGGCCCCACCCACAATGGGCGGTGCCTTCCTCTATCAATTACTATGTTAGAAAATGACTTACAGGCTTGATTGGACACCGATCTTACATAGGCATTTTCTCAATTGAGGATCCCTCCTTTCTGTTAACTCTTGCTTCTGTCAAGTTGACATACAATGGTGCAGCACAGTAATATTATTCAGAAAGTGTTGTATTAATATATAGTATAGATTTCACAGTTTTGAAATAATAGCTTGAGAAATTATTACAAAGATATACAAAGAAATATAACTTCATACACAATGGCACGGATATTTAACTACAGGTTGTAATTAAAAGACAGTAATACAGCTAAAATTTTCAAAAGAAATATGAAATTTGTATTTTCTTCCCCTTAAAGCACGGATCTGGTATAATGTGAATGAGTATTGGTGCAATGTGTTTTAATATATTTTAAATAATATCATTATTCAGTGTCATATTCCTTAATACCTCCCTTGATAAAAGGCAGTTGGATTTTTATATCATCTTATGCATAACAGTGTTTTAAAACACTTTAATATTTATTACAAGAATACCAGAAAACTTATTAGCATTTATGTGATAAAACAAATATTTTATATAAAGTCTTGCTGAAATTTTTAAAGTTAATTTATAAATGTAATTTCAGGCAAATACGGTCATAATAAAGGTAAAGGTAAATATCACAGTTGGACAGGATTAATTTTCTCCTCATTACACTCCAGCAATATATCTAGCAGACTTTAAGCATATTATTTATCTCATGTAGAGTTTTCTCTCCGTGGTAATGGAAAGCTTAACTTTGGGTTTGATGACTCTCAGCACTTGCACTGAAAATAGTTCCTTTTCCAAGTAACCTTCCAGAAAATTCTGGAAAGTGGTTGGGCTGCAGCCTCTCCTCGCTTTTCTTCTGCTAAGCGGCAGTTCAGCGTTCTCTCACGAGGTGGCACCAAAGCACCCCATTATCAAATGTCTTAAGAAGCATCTACAATGTACAGAAAAACATGACGTCGCTCTTAAAACCAGTTTATAAAGAGAACGATTTCAATTCTTTTAGAGGACATAAAAACTGTATTACATGTATAAAAAGCTGCAACATAGAGTCGTGGAAAGATGGTGGGAGGAATTCTAGAAGACCTGCATAGAGTAGGCTAATATAGAGCGTGGAAGTTTATTCTCTGGGAGGACCCCTCCACTGTGCAGACACTTAAATTTATACCAAGAGAGTAAGAGACAAATCATTGAGTACCAGTGAGACTTGAGGTCATCAAAAAATGAAATGGCTTTAATATACAAATGAAGTTCTCAGAAAGACCTAGAAAGACAGTAAGTGAATCGTTTTGTCTCATTTGTTACTCTGCAAAAAGATATTCCTTCTCTAAAATAGAAGGAGCTCCTTTAGCTCTTTCACAGTCTTCTTTTCAGTTTTATGACCTAGAAATTTCCTTCCCCACCATATCTCAGATCCTTATGTAAGAGCAAACATGGGGTACTTGTGTCTCTGATTCTGAAGTACTTCACCTAATATACTAATTTACAAATCCATCCATCTTCCTGAAAATTTCAGGGAGAAAGGGGAAATAGTGAGGGCAACAGAATGCACATCAGGTGAAAATGACCAAGGCACTATTTGTGGGGAGGAAAGGTACAAGTGCAGAGTGGAAAGAGGAGAGGAGGAGCAACAAAATTATATGTGAAAATGAAACCCATTACTTTATGTGCTAGTTAATAATAATGATGATGATGATAATAATACTAAAAGAAAAAGAGGAGGAAAATTAAGGTTAAATGGAGATAGATACTGTCTGGCAAAAGAGTTTGGAGGTTGGCACCAAAGTATCAGGCAATTTCCTGTATTTGTTAGGATACTGGAAAACACACTTTTGTATCTATCAGTGTCTGGACATTTAAAGCTGAGATTGACCCATGCCCCTCACACTCAAACTAAGATAAAAGTGCAATAGGAAGTATTCACAGTCCTCTTGCTTAGGGAAGGGGAAGGGATAGCTCCCTTCAAATCCTGCCAATTACCTGAAGAAGTGATTAGGTTGTGTATGTCTGAGCTATGTCAGTGTTGTATCCAACATAATTCAAACACCAGATGAATGCAAATGACAAAAATTTATTGAAATTAAGCTGCTATTGATGGGTCAGGGCTACAGAACAGATTCTGGAGCGGAACCGCAGCAAGGAGCCAGAATATCACAGAATATTTAAGTTTGCAAACCACAAACATCTGTGCCAAGTTATTGTTACATTTTCCTACCAGTCATAGAGGTTGGTCCCTAGGCCTGGGAACATGAACTTGTTTGACTCTGCCGTCAAGATGGAGAAGTTGTTCCTGAGATGTCTGGACTCAGAAAACTGTCTCTTTACAATAGAAGCTGTTCGACTATTGGGAAGTCCCCTAAGGCCTGGGACATAAACTTAGTTTCGATCTATGATTAAATAGAGTCTGAAAACAAATGGCAGCACTTAGAATAAGTTTGTTTGTTTGTTTTTATATTCATTTTACATTCCTCCTTTCCTACCAGTCCCACCCTCCTTCTAACTGTTTCCCCTCCGCCCCTACTCCTCAAAGAAGGGAATCTCCCCTACCCATTCAACCCAGCACATCAAGTAGTGTCAGTACTGAGCACGTCTTCTTTCCCCTGTGGCCTGTAAAGGCAGTCCCTCCAGGGGAAAGTGATGTAAAAGCTGGCAAGTGAGTCTTTGTCTGATGCAGTCCCCACTTCCCTTACTAGAGGACCCACATAAGGCATAAACTGCCCATCTGCTACATCTACGTAGGGAACCTAGGACTAGTCCTTGCATTTCTGTAAGCCCCCCTGGACCATCGTTAGTTGGTTCTGTTAATCTTCTTGTGGAGCTCCTGTCTCCTCTGGGCTTCCCTCAACTCTTTCACTAGAACAAGTCTTTTTTTTTTTTTTTTTTTTTTTTTTTTTTTTTTTTTTTTTTTTTTAATCTTTTATTTATTTTTTATTAATTACACTTTATTCATTTTGTATCCCCCCATAAGCCCCTCCCTCCTCCCCTGCCAATCCCACCCTCCCTCCCCTTTCTGCATGCATGCCACTCCCCAAGTCCACTGATAGGGGAGGTCCTCCTCTCCTTCTTTCTGATCTTAGTCTATCAGTTCTCATCAAAAGTGGCTGCATTGTCCTCTACTGTGGCCTGGTAAGGCTGCTCCCCCCTCAGGGGGAAGTGATCAACGAGCAGGCCAATCAGATTATGTCAGAGGCAGTCCCTCTTCCCATTACTATGTAACCCACTTGGACACTGAACTGCCATGGGCTACACCTGTGCAGGGGTTCCAGGTCATCTCCACAAATAGTCCTTGGTTGGAGTAGGAGTCTCTGGGAAGTTCCCTGTGTTCAAATTATCTTGTTCTGTTGCTCTGCTTGTGGAGTTCCCGTTCCCTCCAGCTCTTACTATTTCCCACTTCTTACATAAAATTCCATTCACTCTGCCCATCAGTTGGCCATCAGGCTCAGCATCTGCTTTGACAGTCTATACTGCAGAAGCTTTCAGAGGCCCTCTGTGGCAGGTTTCAAGGTGGTTTCCTGTTTTCTTCTGGCTTTCAGAGGCCCTCTGTAGCGGGTTCCGAGGTTGTTTCCTATTTTCGTTTTCTTCTGATGTACATCCTCTTTGCCTTTCAGGATGGGGATTGAACATTTTAGTTAGGGTCCTCTCTTTTGCTTAGTTTGTTTAGATGTACAGCTTTTAGTGGGTTTATTCTATATTGTATGTCTATATGAGTGAGTATATACCGTGAGTGTCTTTTTGCTTCTGGGTCAACTCACTCAGGATGATCCTTTCCAGGTCCCACCATTTACCTGCAAATTTCATGATTTCCTTATTTTTCATTGCTGAGTAATACTCCATTGTATAGATGTACCACAGTTTCTGCATCCATTCTTCAGTTGAGGGGCATCTGGGTTGTTTCCAGCTTCTGGCTATTACAAATAAAGCTGCTACAAACATGGTTGAACAAATGTCCTTGTTGTGTACTTGCGCCTCTTTTGGGTATATGCCTAGGAGTGGTATGGCTGGATCTTGAGGAAGCGCTATTCCTAGTTGTCTGAGAAAGCGCCAGATTGATTTCCAGAGTGGTTGTACCAGTTTACATTCCCACCAGCAGTGGAGAAGCGTTCCCCTTTCTCCACAACCTCTCCAGCATGTGTTGTCCCTTGAGATTTTCATCTTGGCCATTCTGATGGGTGTAAGGTGAAATCTCAGGGTTGTTTTGATTTGCATTTCCCTAATGGCTAATGAGGTTGAGCATTTCTTTAAGTGCTTCTCTGCCATTCGATATTCCTCTGCAGAGAATTCTCTCTTTAGCTCTGTTCCCCATTTTTTAAGTGGATTACTTGGTTTGTTGCTTTTCAGCTTGTTTAGTTCTTTATATATATTGGATATGAGTCCTCTGTCAGATAGAGGGTTGGTGATGATTCTTTCCCAATCTGTAGGCAGTCGCTTTGTTTTGATGACGGTGTCCTTTGCTTTACAGAAGCTTTTCAATTTCATGAGGTCCCATTTATTGATTGTTGCTCTTAGAGCCTGTGCTGTTGGTGTTCTGTTCAGGAAGTTTTCTCCTGTACCAATGAGTTCTAGGGTATTCCCCACTTTTTTTTCTAGCCGATTTAATGTGTCTGGTTTTATGTTGAGGTCTTTGATCCACTTGGACTTCAGTTTTGTGCAGGGTGATAAGTATGGATCTATTTTCATTTTTCTACATGTAGACATCCAGTTGGACCAGCACCATTTGTTGAAGATGCTATCATTTTTCCATTGTATGGTTTTGGCATCTTTGTCAAAAATCAGGTGTCCGTAAGTGTGTGGGTTTATTTCTGGGTCTTCTGTTCGATTCCATTGATCCACCATTCTGTTTCTATGCCAGTACCATGCAGTTTTTATAACTGTTGCTCTATAGTACAGCTTGAGATCAGGGATGGAGATACCTCCAGAAGATCTTTTATTGTAGAGGATTGTTTTAGCAATTCTCGGTTTCTTGTTATTCCATACAAAGTTGAGAATTTTTCTTTCCAGGTCTGTAAAGAATTGTGTTGGCAATTTGATGGGAATTGCATTAAATCTGTAGATTGCTTTTGGTAAGATGGCCATTTTTACTATGTTAATCCTGCCAAGCCATGAGCATGGGAGATCTTTCCATCTTCTCATATCTTCCTCTAATTCTTTCTTCAGAGACTTGAAATTTTTTTCATACAAGTCTTTGACTTCCTTGGTTAGGGTTACGCCAAGGTACTTTATGTCATTTGTGGCTATTGTGAATGGTGTTGTTTCTCTAATTTCTTTCTCAGCCCTTTTGTCTTTTGTATACAGGAGTGCTACTGATTTTTTTGAGTTAATTTTATATCCGGCCACTTTGCTGAAGGTGTTTATCAGCTGTAGGAGTTCCCTGGTAGAGTTTTTGGGGTCACTCATATATACTATCATATCATCTGCAAATAGTGATAATTTGACTTCTTCCTTTCCAATCTGTATCCCCTTGATCTCCTTCGACTGTCTTATTGCTCTAGCAAGGACTTCCAGCACTATGTTGAAGAGATATGGAGACAGTGGGCAGCCTTGTCTTGTCCCTGATTTCAGTGGGATTGCTTTAAGTTTCTCTCCGTTCAGTTTGATGTTGGCTATAGGCTTGCTGTATATCGCCTTTACTATGTTTAGATATGTGCCTTGTATCCCTGAACTCTCCAGTACTTTAAACATGAATGGATGTTGGATTTTGTCAAATGCTTTTTCAGCATCTAGGGAGATTATCATGTGGTTTTTTTCTTTCAGTTTGTTAATATGGTGGATCACATTGATGGATTTCCGTATATTGAACCACCCCTGCATACCTGGGATGAAGCCTACTTGGTCATAGTGGATAATATCTTTGATGTGTTCTTGGATCCGGTTTGCAAGTATTTTGTTAAGTATTTTTGCATCAATGTTCATAAGGGAGATTGGCCTGAAATTCTCTTTCTTTGTTGAGTCTTTGTGAGGTTTAGGTACCAAGGTGATTGTGGCTTCATAGAATGAGTTTGGTAATGTTCCTTCTGTTTCTATTTTGTGGAATAGTTTGAAGAGAATTGGAGTTAGCTCTTCTTTGAAGGTCTGGTAGAATTCTGCACTGAAGCCATCTGGTCCTGGGCTTTTTTTGGATGGGAGACTTTTGATGACTGCTTCTATTTCTTTGGGGGATATAGGACTATTTAGTTGATTTACCTGGTCCTGATTCAGCTTTGGTGAGTCAAATCGATCGAGAAAATTGTCCATTTCATTTAGATTTTCAAATTTTGTGGCATATAGACTTTTGAAGTAAGTCCTAATGATTGTTTGGATTTCCTCAGTGTCTGTAGTTATGTCCCCCTTTTCATTTCTGATTTTGTTGATTTGGGTGGTGTCTCTCTGCCTTTTAGTTAGCTTGGCTAAGGGTTTGTCTATCTTGTTGATTTTCTCAAAGAACCAGCTCTTGGTTTCATTGATTCTTTGAATTGTTTTATTTGTTTCTAATTGATTGATTTCAGCCCTGAGTTTGATTATTTCCAGCCGTCTACTCCTTTTTGGTGTGTCTGCTTCTTCTTTTTCTAGGGTTTTTAAGTGAGCCATTAAGTTGCTTGAATGTGCTGTCTCGCATTTCTTCTTGAAGGCACTTAGTGCTATGAACTTTCCTCTTAGCACTGCTTTCATTGTGTCCCACAAGTTAGGGTATGTTGTGTCTTCATTTTCATTGAGTTCTAGAAAGGCTTTAATTTCTTTCTTTATTTCTTCCCTGACCCAGCTGTCATTTAGTAACAAGTTGTTCAGTTTCCATGAGTGTGTAGGCTTTTTGCTATTTCTGTTGTTGTTGAAGTCCAGCTTTATTCCATGGTGATCAGACAGGATACAAGGGATTATTTCAGTCTTCTTGTATCTGTTGAGGCTTGCTTTGTGACCAACTATATGGTCTATTTTGGAGAAGGTTCCATGAGGTGCTGAGAAGAAGGTAAATTCTTTTGTGTTTGGGTGTAAAGTTCTGTAGATGTCTGTGAGGTCCATTTGATTCATGACCTCTGTCAGAGATATTGTTTCTTTGTTTAATTTCTGTTTTGTTGACCTGTCCTTTGTCGAGAGTGGGGTGTTGAAGTCTCCCACTATTAATGTGTGGGGATCTATATGTGGTTTAAATTTTATCAATGTTTCTTTTACAAATGTGGGTGCTCTTGTATTTGGGGCATAGATGTTCAGGATTGTGATGTCTTCCTGGTGGAATTTTCCCTTGATGAGTATGAAGTGTCCTTCCTCATCTCTTTTTATTATTTTTGGTTGAAAGTCTATTTTATCAGATATTAGAATGGCTACTCCTGCTTGTTTCTTGGGTCCATTTGCTTGGAAAGTCATCTTCCAACCTTTTACCCTCAGGTAATGTCTATCTTTGTGTCTTAGGTGTGTTTCTTGTATGCAACAGATTGCTGGGTTTTGTTTACGTATCCATTCTGTTAATCTGTGTCTTTTTACTGGAGAGTTGAGTCCATTGATGTTGAGAGAGATTAATGACCAGTGGCTGTTAGATCCTTTGATTTTGATGTTGGCTGTGTTCATAAGTTTGTGTGCTTGGTTGCTTTTTGTTTTGCTGTAGTAAGGTTAATTATTTCCTGTGTTTTCTTGACAGAAGCTAATTTTCTTGGGTTGTATTTTCCCTTCCAGTGTCTTCTGTAATGCTGGATTTGTGTGTAGGTATTGTTGAAATTTGTTTTTGTCATTGAATATCTTGTTTTCTCCGTCTATGAGGACTGAGAGTTTTGCAGGGTATAGTAGCCTGGGTTGACATCTGTGTTCTCTTAGGGTCTGCATGATATCTGTCCAGGCCCTTCTGGCTTTCATAGTTTCTGTTGAAAAGTCAGGTGTGATTCTAATGGGTTTGCCATTATATGTTACTTGGCCTTTTTCCCTTGCAGCTTTTAGTATTTTTTCTTTGTTCTGTATACTTCCTGTTTTGATTATTATGTGGCGGGAGGATTTTCTTTTCTGGTCAAATTTGTTGGGTGTTCTGTAGGCCTCATGTATCCTTATTGGCTTCTCCTTTAACTTGGGGAAATTTTCTTCAATGATTTTGTTGAAAATATTTTCTGGGCCTTGGAGAAGGGAGTCTTCTTTTTCCTCTATTCCTATTATTCTCAAATTTTGTCTTTTCATATTGTCTTGGATTTCTTGGACGGTCTGTGTCAGGAATTTTTTGGATTTCACATTTTCTTTGACAGATACATCGATTTCTTCCATTGTATCTTCTACACCTGAGATTCTTTCTTCCATTTCTTGTATTCTGTTGGTTATGCTTACCTCTGTAGTTCCTGTTTTCTTCCCTAAATTCTTCCTCTCCATTATTTCCTCCATTTGTGTTTTCTTTAATTTTTCTAGTTCTATCTTCAGGTCTTGAGTTGTTTTGTTTACTTCCTTCACCTGTCTGCTTGTATTTTCCTCTTTTTCTTTTAGTTCCTTCAACTCTGTCTCTTTGATTTCTTTCAGTGATTTAATTATTTCTTCTCTGAAGGCCACAAGCTGTTTGGCTGCATCTTCCCGTATTTCTTCACGGATGGCCCTAATTTGCTTGTCTTTATCTTCCTCCATTTCTTTACGGATAGCCATGATCTGTTTGGTTTTATCTTCCTCTAATTCTTTACGTATTTTATTTGTCTCCTCTATTATCCTCTTCATCAACATAGATGTAAGGTCCTCTTCTTGATTTTCTATTATGCTGCATTGTTCAGGGCTGTTCGCCCCTGGATGGCTGGGTTCTGGAGATGCCATATTGCTCTGTCTTTTGTTGGTTGAGCCTTTACGCTGACCTCTACTCATTGGGCTGATTTAGGTTTTGGCTGTTAGTTTCTGTGCTTCCTGGAGTCCTGAGGTAGGGAGTATCCCCTTGGCCGGAAGATGATTTTTCCTGAAGGAGTCCTTCTCTGATTTTTGGTTATGGTCACTGTATGGCCAGTGTTTCTCCGGAGATGCCACTGCTCACCTCAGGTTTATAGCCCTGAGTAGTAGCTGTGGTCTATGTTAGGCAGGGGGGGATCTCCTCTTACCCATAAAATTTCTCAAGACAGCTGCCCCACTGCTGGGTTTCTTGTTATAAATTTAGTGTGCTGCTGCTCACTAAATTTCCATGTACAGTCCTCTTGAAGAAACTGCTGATTCCCTAGCTATGGGGTTTTCTCCCAACAGGGAAACTCAGTCTGTTATCCTGGGGCGCACAGTTCTGTCTGAGAAAGTGGGAGGTGCACTCAGCAAGTCTCTAGGCCAAAGGCTGATTGCTCTGCTCTGGACCTGGAGAATGTGCACCTAGGTTGATTTGGCACCTGGGGGCACTGTTCTGGTCTGGAGGCTGGGTGCCTCACTCTGGACCAGAAGCTGTGTGTCTCTGTCTGGGATGGCGGCTACAGGCACTGCTCTGGTCCAGACGCTGTGGGTGCAGCCCCCCTGAAGGATCAGGGATTCCTACAGTTTTGGCAGTCCAGCCAGGGACAACTGGCCGATCCCTGGCACAGTATCTGAGGACTGCTGTAATGGCTCTTTGACTCCTGCAGGTCCGAGGATGCAGCTGTGTGTCCCAGTGCCCCAGGGGAACGCAACAATGGCGGCAGAGCACAGCGCTTCTGCCTGCACTAGAGTCTGCGTGAGTCCAGGAAGTGTTTTGGTGCTGGGTGTCCTAAGCGTTAGAGCTGCTGACCCCCTCCGCTGGGGGTTTCCTCCTGCCAGAGACACGCAGTCTGGTGCCCTGTTGCCCTGGTGCCCACAGTTCTATCTGAGGCGGCGAATCACGCGCGCAGGCAGGGCTCTGTGCAGGCAGGCGCCTTTGTCCCTCCCGGCTCTGGGTCCGGGCTGGCTCCTGGGGCACCCGCGGAACCCGAGTCTTTTCCAGGGGATGTCTGGGTAACCTGGGGTCGGTCCCAATTGTTTCCTGCTCCGTGGGGTTATCTCTCGACTGGGAGATCCAGTCTATGGTGTTGTGGGCCCACAGTTCAGTCTGGGACCGTGACCAGATCGCGCTGGCGGGTAGCTCTGGGCTGGCGACCAAGCGCCTGGCGGAACGGGGATCTCTTCCGCGGTTTTGCCGGGTGAGTTAAAGCTGATCGAATCCCCCACCGTGGGGTATCCTCTCACCTGAGAAACACAACCACTTGTGTTTTATGGCCGCGAGTTCTGATTGCTGGTCACTGTGCCAATCCTGCTGTGCTGCTCCTCAGAATGAGAGTCCTCCCGGCGCTGCCATCTTGCCCCGCCTCCCCTTTTTTTTTTTTTTTTTTTTTTTTTTTTTTGCTTGTTCCCAGTGGGCAGCTGTGAGAAAGGACTGACCAGGCTGTTCTTATATAGCTAAAGAATGTGTAATGTTCATGGCATGAAAGGGAACACTACTGGCATTGTTTTTCAAGGGGTAGGGAGGTGTTTGTTTTTTAAGACAGAGTCTCTCTATGTAGCTATGCCTAGCCTGGGACTTGTTATGTAACCTAAGCTTTCCTCAAACTCACAGAGATCCCTCTGCCTCTGCCTCCTGAATACTGGGATTAAAGGTGTGCACCACCATGTTCAGCTACATTCATGGCTCTTAAATGTTGCTACACCAAAACAGGGTTTGTTTTCTCCCTTTTTATTAAAAATAGATTTTTTTTCTCACATAATGTATTTTGATTACAATTTACCCTGCCTCTATTGCTCCCTGTCCCCCTCCCTGCCCTCCCCATCCAGATTTACTCCCTTTCATTCTCGCATTAGAAAAGAACAGGCCACTCCGAGGGAAACTATGCTTGGCTCCCATCTGCAAGCATAGCAAGAGGTGGCTGTCTCCCATGGAGTGACTCTCAGGTTGGGCCATTCCATTAGTTGGACATTCCCTCAATATACTTTATTTTTATCCCTGCCCATCTTGTAGGCAGAGAGGGAACATGGGACTGTGAGGAGAAGAGAAAGGGGCAACAAATAATATGTAAAATTAATAAAATAAAAATGTAAAAAGAAAAGAACAGGCCTCTAAGAGATAGAAAGAAAACATGAATTAAAATAAAATAAGATAAAAACCCATCATATCAAAATTAGATAAGGCAAACCAGAATCCAAAAAGGCACAAGAATCAGAGACCCACTCAGGAATCCTATAAAAACAATAAACTGGAAATCATAACATATATGCAGAGGACCTGGTGCAGACCCATGCAGGCCTGGTGCTTGCTGCTTCAGTCTCTGTGAGTTCATATACGCTTTGCTAAGTTGATTTAGAGGGCCTTTTTCTCTTGGTATCCTCTATCCTCTCTGGCTCCCACATTTCTTCCATCTCCCTCCTGAGCTCTGAAAGTAGGGATTTGTTGGAGACATCCTTTTTAAGGCAGAGTGTTCTAATGTCTCTCTTTCTGTGTAAAATTTGGCCATGAGTCTCTGTATTTGTTCTCATCCTAGAAGCAGGGTTTTCAAAGCTTTACATCTAAAGCAGCTATCATGAAAATAATTTCTGGGTTTTTTTTCTGTAAGAACACAACCATCTTCACTAAAGAAGCAAAATATCTTGAAGTTTTAAATGCAGGATTTCCATTTGTATGTTTGTACATCGTGTAAAGAATATTATATTATATTATATTATATTATATTATATTATATTATATTAT
>NW_026590677.1:9068873-9105930 GCF_907164565.1 Psammomys obesus
ATATTATATTATATTATATTATATTATATTATATTATATTATATTATATTATCAACCATAGTCCTCTGAACAATCAAATCTCACATGAATTATGTCTCTCTAGGAAGATGGTATGGTTTTGAACTCACTTGGTGAGCTGAAGGAGAGGTTATACTTAGGGAACCAAAGAATAGTATTTGCTTTTAAACATCTGCTTTTAAACATCTAGTTATATATATATATATATATGAGTATATTGGACCCATAACACATGTACAAGTGCAGAATTCCCCAGATAATGAGCTGTCCAGCTATATCACACCTTAGTTCTAGCTATTTGCTGCCTCCCTAGAAGGCAAAGTACTGATATTCCAGGCATTTCTTTGGACATGCAATTGTCCTTTCCTTTGTTGGCTTATAACTAATTTTTTCTCTTCTTCCTTCCTTCTTTCCCTTCCATCCTTAACTCTCTTCCTCCTTTAAAGATTCCCTGTTTTCATTCTTCATTTATCCCTGACTCTTTAACTCCCTGTCCTACTGCATTTGGTCTTTGTTTACAGGACTGTAAAGAACATCTTCTCCAAGGAAGCCAACTACTTTTTAAATCACTAAGTTCACCTAACTTATATAAATATATTAGCATACTACTTTTTATCTTTAATCTTTATCTTTTTACTTTTCAAAATAGAAAGCTTGTGCAGCTGCTTACTTTTTTTCTTTTTAGTTATTCTTCTCTCATACAATAAATACCAACCACAGCCTTACCTCTAACCATTCTTCCCAGTTCCTTCTTCTCCCATCTCCCCCAGATCCATCGCTTCTCAATTTCCCTTCATAAAAGAGCAGGCTTTCCAAAGACATCAACTTGACACTGTAGACCAAGTTACAAAAAGACTAGCAACAAACCCTCAGATTAAGGCTAGATGAGGCAACCTTGAAGGAAGAAAAGGGACACAACTGCATTAGACTGCTTCTTTAAAGCAGATCTTTTACAGCTTGCCAGGCTCAGAAGCATGATATACTGGGTACTGATCCAAGCTGTTTCACTCCCTGACTGTGCAGTTTTGAACAGAGATATCTTTCTCTGCCTCGGTTTTTCATTCATAAATGAAAATCAGCCACATTCTCTGCTTTGTGAAGACACAGTAAATAACTGTACATTTTTTAAAGTATTTTTCAATATACTGGAGAGATGGCTCAGTGGTTAAGAATACTTGGTGTTCTTTCAGAGGACCTGGGTTCAATTCTCAGCTTCTACTTTTTGCCTGAAAATTCTCTGTAACACCAGTTCTTGGAGATCTGATTCCTGTTATGGCTTTCATAGGCACTGCATGCACATGGAACACAGACATACATACATGCAGGTAAAACACCAGAGCACATACAATAAAATTAAATAACTATTTTAAAGTACTTCCTACTTAGCAAATTTTAACCGTTATAATGTTATTTTTTTTCCTTGACTTGTCATTTGTACCTCTACTATCCCTATGGTATGAATTGATGCTTGCTGTCAATGACCTTTGAGGTATGTTATTAAAGACATTGTGGGTTATAAAAGTTAATGTTTAGCTTCTATCTTCTATAGAAATAAAAAAAAACTGGTAAGAAAATTCATGGAGACTAGTATACACATGAGCTCATTAGAATCTCTGATAGCTCTGTCATAGTGTAACATTATTTGTTTCCTCTCCCTTGTTAGCTGTTTGTAAGTATAATAAATGCTCCGGCCAGCAGAGCTAAGGTTATTCGTGGGTTAAAAGAGAATCCAAACCTGTGAAAAGATGGGCGAGAAAGAGAAAGGAGTCCAAGCAAACAGGTGCTTGTCAAGGACCAACTTTACTAAGCAGAATCAGCTTTAAATAGGATTCAGGATGAGGAAGTAGAGTGGGTGAAAAATTACAGATTCTTCTCGGCCAGGGGCCTGAAACATCTTGTGATAAGCCATGGTTCTGTGAGCACATCTCTGCTGTTGCCGAGCAGTATGTTTACCGCAGGTAAGGAAACGGGCAAGTTGAGGCAGGTTGGTGAGTTTCTACAGGTGGTCTCTGACATCTCCAAGCAGTATGTTTACTGCAGGTAAGGGAACGGGCATCTCCAAGCATTATGTTTACTGGAGATAAGGGAACAGGCAAATTGAGGCAAGTTGGTAAGCTTCCACAGGTGGTCTCTGAAGTTGGCGAGTTCCCTCAGGTGGTCCCTGACAAATAAACATCAACTCTTCTGGCAATTGAATGAAATAGTCAAATGAGGGAAACTAAAACACTCTCGGATCCAACCTCAAAAGGACATTGTCATTTAAAATGGGAACTGTTTCTTTTAAAAAGAATTTATTTTATTTTACTTGTCTACAGGTATGTAAGTGCACCACATAAGTGCCTGAGCTTGGCATCTATAATGGTCAGAGAAGGGTATTGGATTCCCTGGATCTGGAATTACAAATAATTGTGAGCCTGTATAGGTGCTGGGAACTAAACCATGGTCCTCTGCAAGAGCAGCAAGGGCTCTTAACCACTGAATCATAGCTGTAATTCCTTAGAACAGAGAGTATCTTGAGGTTTACAAAGGCTGTCAAGATAAGGAAAGGTCTTCTAGAAAGAACAGACTTTTCCTTCAATTTCAGCCCATATCAATAGCCACTACTTTACACTGATTTCCTGTTAACTGGAATAAATGTAGATATTATTCTTTAGCTGTACGTTCTGCAAAGACATGTTGAAGTCGTTGTTCTAAGTGCTCATCAATGTAGTCTCTTTATGAGTTACAGTGTTAGTGAGTGTGAAAAAATTAGGATGAGTTTAATACGGTGGGACTTAACTTCAGTATGTCCCATGTCCCTATAAGATGGAATACCACTGAGAGAGAAATATACAGATAGAATTTTGTAAGATAGAGGAATGGATTACAATGATGTTCCTGCAAAGAAAAAAGATCAACAATTCATGACCAACAGTGCCTGGGGAGAAGGATTCTTCTCAGATTAAAAAAGAACTGTGCAGTTAATACCTGGGTGTGTGACTTTCAATTATTACAACAGTGAAGGATTACATTTCAGTGGTTATTAACCACATGTTCATGGTGGTTTCCCTTTTTCCTTCTGTTAGTTGTAAGACTGTAAGCATTATGATAAAATCAGAAGTAACCATGCTGAAGAGATGTACTTACTTAGGAACCACAAAGCCCATGTTCAAATTGAAGTTTTGTTCACTCACCAAATCTATCCTCACTGTGCTTCAGTTCTCTTTTATTTAAAATCAGATACCTGTAGCTACTCCATTTATGCTGTTGTTATGATTAAACGAGAATATACATTTTTAACACTTACAAGAGCATCAAGAACTAAGGAAATCATAATTAGTCCTAGTAACTTTCATTTTCATTCCCAAATTGGCCATTAACTAACTGTTATTTTACATAGTGTGTATTAATATTTATCAGCATGTATTAACTTCTATAACATTCAGTTCATATCAGTAGTGTGAGAAAGGTTTGTAAAAAACATCATTATCTTATTGTTTCACTTTGATTCTTAGTTATGATTCATTTTGCCTGCTAATATTTTAAGTAATACTGAAAATAATTGTTCTCCATGAGTAATAGAATTTAAGTTATATTTAACAGCTTTATTTCTTTCATATATTTTTCACTTTTGTCTAGAACAAGAATATTCTTGATTTGGGAAATGAAAAAATAAGACTAAGGATTCCCAGACCTCCATATAGAAAAGCAAGACAAAGACAGCAGGGAACATCTTTAAGCCAAGGGAACCAGGAAGCAGGTGGTCTTGATTTAGGTTTTTGTTCTATCTACATGACAGTGAAGATGTGTACCTTCAGCCAAGGACATTAAAGATTCTCAGGGAATGAGCAGTTAGCTACATCTCTCAGATGACCCTCATTTTTAGCAGTCAGAAGTATATCTTCACTTTCCTGAGTCTCATTGAATTATGTGAAATGAGTTTGCCAGTATGTTTCTCTCTGAACTCTCCCAAAACAAAGGCTCTTTAATTGGTATGAGACTCCTCTGTCTATCCACCTAACTAATCTAGCAATAACTCCAAAGGGGAGGGGTGGTGAGAGATAGTATGAAATTTCCCAGCACTCAAGGTCCATAGTCTCCACTGGAATTCAGCACAAAAACAGAGTCACAGTCATATTTGGTACAAGGCCCTGAGAACATCCACAAAATTTGCTGTTGCTCATTAAATCATAGAAAATAAGATAAAATAACTGTGTGCATTTTCATAGTTCATTGTAGTAGTTGTAACAGAAAGTACACATGGAGAAAGGCATGTTTCAGTAACTTTAATAGAAAATATACATGGAAGGAAGCACATTTTATTAATTCTAATAAAAAATATTTAGGGAGGCATATGTCCAAGTCACACATCAAAATGTTAATGTTTATTTGTTCTTTTTCTCCCTCCAAATAGAATAAACATACAACAAAATAATTCATATTTCATATGATGATTTTGTACCTTTGAAATAAAACAGCAATAACATTTATTTCAAACAACCCCCCAAAATTCTTGTTAATGATCATTGCCAGGCAGAAGGAAGGTTACTATAATCACAAAAGACTGAATAAGTTTCAGCTGTATATGTGATGCTTTATATCTTAATGTGAGAATTTAAAGGTATTGCAACTTTTACAAGTCTTTTATATCTGTAATAATTCATACAGAGCAAATGTCCATGTAAGTTTTAATTTTGGTTTACAAATGGCATGTATTACTTCAGAAATTATGAAAAATGTAGTGAATTTTGGGCACATATAATCAGCAACCATACTAATCATTAGCATGAGAGTATCATGCTTTATACTCTTGATATTATGTTCTCTATGAAGGCAACCATTATTGACATTCATTGTATCTAGCTCCCATTTGTCTTGGCATTCAGTATTTACCAGACGGCATGAAGTAAGTTATTGAATTGTGTTGTGCCAGATTCACAAGACCCCAAAAGCCCACCAGGAGTTATGTCTATTGCAAAACACATGAGGATCTTTTTATTACAAGCTCAAGCTCAGGATGCAAACCTTCCTGTCGAAGCAGGAGAGGAGTACAGCCCGAGGTCCAGGGGAACGGGGTTTTTAAAGGAAAAAAATGCAAGCAGGGTCTCTAAGTCTTGGAGTTACATGATTGGGTAAGGATGTTGACCTTTAAAATTATTGGCTTTTTAGGAGCCAAGATCATAAAAGGTTTTGGACAGGCCATCTGGGCTGGTTGCCAGGAGATGGAATCTCTTAAGTGTAAAAAGGAATGTCGCAAGCCCAGTTACTTCCTGCAACTGGCCTGACCTAACTCAACATGCCAGTTCCTTTATTTAAACTTGTACCCAGGACCCTAGTTATGTGGCTTCAAGATTCGAATTTTAAATCTTGGATCTCTCAGAATCATCTCAAGATTATCTTATATGATATTAGGATATTTAAGATAAATGAAGGGCTGATTAAAAGCAGGATTCCATCATGAAGCTTCCAGGAGTTGAACATCCACAATAATGTGGGATTCTGCTGTGAAAGTAACTCTTATCTATGCTTTGTTAGAAACCTTAATACACTGATGAAATTCTTCAAATCCTCACACTTAGGCTCTCAGGTACATAGTTACTTCAGGTAAAGGTCTTGCTCACACAGTAAAGTGTGTTCTCAATTAATTCTAAGAAAATATCAAGTATGCTCTAAGGTCAACAGGAAGGGGTTTGTAGTGGACAAATCTGAAACAATGTGTGCATCAAAATATATAATAAGGACAAGATTTCTAACAAAATGGACCTTGGGTCACATTAATAAATATGTTTTATTTTATTTTTTCTTTTTTAAATTATTTATCTTTTTATAAATTACAGTTTATTCACTTTGTATCCCAGCTGTAGCCCCCTCCCTTATACTCTTCCAATCCCACCTTCCTTCCCTCATCTCCTCCCATGCCCCTCCCCAAGTCCACTGATAAGAGAGGTCCTCCTCCTGTTCCTTTTGACTGTAGCCTATAAGTTCTCATCAAGATTGTTTGCATTGTCTTCCTCTTTGGCATGGTAAGGCTGCTCCCCACTCAGGGAGAGGTGCTCAAAGAGCCAGACACTGAATTCATGTTAGAGACAGTCCCTGATCCCATTACTAGGGAACCCACTTGGAGACTGAGCGACCATGGGCAACATCTGTGCAGGGGTTCTAGGTTATCTCCATGCATGGTCCATGGTTGGAGGATCAGTCTCAGAAAAGACCCCTGTGCCCAGATTTTTTGGTTCTGTTGCTTTCCTTGTGGAGCTACTATCCCTTCCAGGTCTTTGTATTCCCCCCCCCCCATCTTTCATAAGATTCCCTGCATTCTGCCCAAAGTTTGGCTATGAGTCTCAGCATCTGCTCTAATACCCTGCAGGATAGAGCCATTCAGAGGCTCTCTGTAGTAGGCTCCTGTCCTGTTCCCTGTTTTCTCCCTCTTCTGATGTCTGTCCCGTTTGCCTTTCTGAGTGAGGATCGATCATCTTACCGAGGGTCCTCCTTCTTGCTTAGCTTCTTTAGGTGTACAGATTTTAGTATGTTTATCTTATATTATTCGTCTAATATCCACTTATAAGTGAGTATATACCACATGTGTTTTTCTGCTTCTGGGATACCTCACTCAAGATGATCTTTTCTAGATCCTACCATTTGCCTGCAAATTTCATGATTTTCTTGTTTTTAAATCTGGGTAGTATTCCATTGTGTAAATGTACCACAATTTCTGTTTCCATTCCTCAGTTGAGGGATATCTGTGCCATTTCCAGATTCTGGCTACTACACATAAAGCTGCTATGAAAATGGTTGAGCAAATGTCCTTGTATACTTGAGCATATTTTGGATATATGCCTACAAGTCTATAACTGAATCTTGAGGAAGCACTATTTCAATTGTCTGAGAAAGCACCAGATTGATTTCCAAAGTGGTTGTACAAGTTTATATTCTCATCAACAATGAAAGAGGTGAGAGACCAAAGAATTAAAAATTAGGTTTTTTTTTTTTTTTTGAGTTATTGAATTAAAGTTTAAAGCACAAACCTGAACAAAGGCCAGACAGGTGGAGACATGTCCAGCCACCTGCTGGGAAAAACCAGCCTTACTGCATTCTTTTCCTGCCTACTAGAGATACAGTGTTGTTAGGAAACCAGCCCAGATAACCCCTCTCCCCTAGGACAGCAAAACAAGGGAAGCCAGACCATTAATGGTTTGGGGGCCTTCCTATACCCGATAAGTTCAAAAGGCAACATCCCCATTTGTGTTTCAACCAATAGATGCTAGCCAGGCAGGAATTCCTTTGCTTTGGGAGCGCTAGGGGAGACCTGGAATCTTTAAATCAACCACCTAACCCAAGCACAAGGCTCTCAGCTCTCAACTGCTATGTCAGTGAGGGTGTGAGCCCAAGCTATAGCTTGTAATACATCCTCATGTGTTTTGAACCAGATTTGACTCCTGGCAGTCTTTTAGAGTCTTGTAAATCAGGTGCAACAGAGGCTTTCCCTTTCTCCACATCCTCTCCAGCATGGGTTGTCACTTGAGTTTTTGATCATAACCATTCTGAAGGGTGTAAGGTGAAATCTCAGGGTTGTTTTGATTTGCATTTCCCTGATCACTAAGGACATTGAACATTTCTTTAAGTGTTTCTCTGCCATTCGATATTCCTCTATTGAGAATTCTCTGTTTAACTCTGTAAGTCATTTTTAATTGGATTACTTGATTTGTTGCTGTTTAACTTTTTGAGTTCTTTATATATTCTGGATATTAGCCCTCTGTCAGATATAAGGTTGGTGAAGATTCTTTCCCAATCTGTAGGCTGTTGTTTTGTTCTGATGACAGTGTCCTTTGCTTTACAGAAGCTTTTCATTTTCATGAGGTCCCATTTATTGATTGTTGCTCTTAGATCCTGTGCTGTTGGTGTTCTGTTCAGGAAATTGTCTCCTGTGCCAATGAGTTCAAGGCCCCTCCCCACTTTTTCTTCTAACCGATTTAGTGTGTCTGGATAGCAGTGTAGGAAATACAACATTTAACAACTCTTTTAGTAATAAGTGATTCAGGTAAGAACCGTAAAATGAAAACTCTAGTTGTATCTGCACCAAATCACCCAGCAGTCACTGTGTTACCATGGTAACAATGCTAACCAGAAAAGAAGGGAAAAACAAGAGATTTAAAATTCAAGGCCCAAAATTAAAAAGCAAAAGCAAAATGAGTAGGGGTCTGAGCAGGGTTGATATAAGGGTAGTAAGCCAAGGGGAACTATTGTACTAGAATTCAAACCATCCTCTGGAATCCTCTTTCTCTTTCTGGAGTCTCTCCATGTTATCTCTTACTCTTGCTAAGGATTCCGTAATGACTCCTGAGTGTTTTACGTAAAAGTAACATTTTTTTTCTCTAAGGGCTGCACACAGCATATCCTACTGTAAAAACAACAGATCTAAGTCCCTTCTGTTTTGAAACACTACTTCTGCCAAGGAATCAGCATTCTCTTCTAAATGGGTGAGTGAGTTCTCAAGGTGTTGAATATCTTCATCAATATCTGCCTTTAAGCTGTTATAATTCTGGCTTTGTACAGCCAGTGTGGCAATACTGGCTTCTGCTCCAGCTAAGCCGGTCCCCAAGATAATAACTAATATCAAGGATAGAGGTTCCCTCTTATACCTAAGCAGTGTACCTGGTTCCCCAATGAGTACCTGGACCACTTCTTCTTTGGGGTGGTAGGTAATTTGTGAGACTAGTTGAATTAGCACACAGAAATCATGAGTATGGTTAAGTACTGTTCCATGAACACATGGGGCAACACTGTGGAACATGCCCACCATGCCTGTGTCCGAAGCACCAGGTACTTGGTTGTCTGCTCAGAAAAAAATTGCAGCGTATGATTACAGAGGTGCTGATGGGAAGATGGTACATGTCCCCATATATAAACCTTGTCCTACTGCTGACTGAAGGATGAGTCTTGCACCCTCCCTTTGCTGCCATCTGCACCCATTGGGGTTGGCAGAGAAGTTGATAGGGTTATTGAGAGCAATGCCCTCATAATAGAGAGACTTAGAATTAAAGCATAACTAGCAGTACTTTGTAAGGTCTGATCTGGAGTCATTAATTACTTGGTACATACTGAGTAAGCATCATAGACCAGATAGGATGTGTCTCTTACGATTTTGGATTTGTGTCTACATTGGTGGAGCCCAAGTGGAGAGATGTCACAATGCTATTAGTATGGAGAGTCACTTGGGGCTTAACAGTAGTGGGTCTGGTTGGGGCCAATTTTCTGATATGTCATTTGGCATTTCAGGAACCAATTCCTTATGCCAGAGATGCCTTTTTGACTTAGCATTTCAGCCTGTTAGGTAGGATAATGGTTTAAGATTTTCTCTTCTTCTGTAACTTTCTTCAGGCTGACATTAGGATGAAGATATTGAGGGCCCAGGAAGGCTGAAAGGCTAGTCAAAAGGCAATGGGGCACTTATCAAAACCATCTAATTAGCAATCCAGTTGAAGTGACAAGGAGCCATCACATCGGCTGGACTGGTTTACTTCAGCTTTCAGCAAGTTCAGATCTCAGCTTACAGTCCATAGCTGAACTCTGAATGGAGTCTGTCAACCAGATGAAAATCTGCTGAGACAAATTTAGAATAGAGACAGAAGTTTAAATTTGTCTAGTAATTACGGAAAGTAATGAATCCCCAGACCAAGCAAAAAATCCCATTTCAAAATCAGGCAGGTATACTCATCTGGAGTCCAGTTGAGCTACAGAAGATACAGGTCTTATGACCTTTGATTTCCTGAAGCTCATATGAATTTTAGTTTACAAAAAGAAGTATATTAATATCACCATTGTATTGAGATTCATAATTTAGAAACAAACAAACAAACAAACAAACAGTTAACAGGTGTCTGCAAGACTTAACTGATACCATTAAGACCTAGTAAAAGCTACAGCTTTGGGTTAAAAAACATGAGTACACTGAACTGCCATGGGCTACATCTGTGCAGGGGTTCTAGGTTATCTCCCTGAATGGTACTTGGTTGGAGTATGAGTCTCTGGAAAAGTCCTGTGTTCAAATTTTCTGGTTCTGTTGCTTTCCTTGTGTAGTTCCTGTCCTCTCCAGATCTTAATATTTCCCACTTCTTTCATAAGATTCCATGCACTCTGCCCAACAGTTGGCCATAAGTCTCAGCATGTGCTTTGATAGTCTGCAGGGTAGAGCCTTTCAGAGGCCCTCTGTGGCAGGTTCCTAGCTTGTTTCCCGTTTTCTTCTTCTTCTGATGTCCATCCTCTTTGCCTTTCAGAATGGGGATTGAGCATTTTAGTCAGAGTCCTCCCTCTTGATTAGTTTATTTAGATGTACAGATTTTAGTAGGTTTATCCTATATTATATGTCTATATGAGTAAGTATATACTGTGTGTGTCTTTCTGTTTCTGGGACAGCTCACTTAGGATGATCCTTTCCAGTTCCCACCATTTACTTGCAAATTTCATGATTTCCTTGTTTTTCACTGCTTAGTAATATTCCATTGTGTAGATGTACCACAATTTCTGAATCCATTCTTCAGTTGAGGGGCATCTGTGTTTGTTTCCAGCTTCTGGCTATTACAAATAAAGCTGCTACAAACATGGTTGAACAAATGTCTTTATTGTGTACTTGAGCCTCTTTTGGATTCCTCTGACATAAACTGGTTGGCCAGCTCTTTGATCACCTCCCCCTGAGGGGGGAGCAGCCTTACCATGCCACAGAAGATGACAATGCAGCCACTCCTGATGAGATCTGATAGATTAAGATCAGAAGGAAGGATAGGGGGACCTCCCCTATCAGTGGACTTGGGGAGAGGCATGCGTGAAGAAGGGGGAGGGAAGGTGGGATTAGGAGGGGAGGAGGGAGGGGTTTATGGGGGGATACAATGTGAATAAAGTGTAACTAATAAAAGTTAAGAAATAAATAAAATAAAATAAATTATTCACTCACACAAAAAAAAAACATGGACATTTTCTTCTCTAAGATATACACATTGGACAGAGATGTGTTAGCATAATTAGAAGCACAAGTCTATATCTAGAAGACAACCAAAAGGAAATCAAAATCTGGAGCTTGTGACTGAACAATAAGCAGTCAGTGCTCCACCAGCTTATTAGAACTCTGTTGATCAGTCTCAAAACTCTGAACCTTTGAAATCTTATAACAACATAAGCAAAACAATAGCATAGATGGGTTAAGGGAAATCTGATGGGTTAAGGAAAATATCTCCCATTTTATATGCCTTAAATTACTTTCTCATATCATTACAACTTGCATTCACATACCATAAAATACCTTAGACCCTCAAAAACCTTTTTTTAGATCCTCATAACTTAAACTATTATATCATCAGCCCTTACGTAAGCTTTACATTTTTCTATTCAGTTATTCTCCATAAGACATAGGCAGCTAACATGAAGCCTGTGAGCAAGGCAAACCTGCTTGCCTTTTAAAATAAGAGATCTAGGACCTAGTAATTCTAACTAGCTAGCAAATCGACTAATGAACTAACAGTGGATCTAAGAGTATGCTCTTTAGCTGCAAAGCTACCATTAGTTTAGCTTAGCCATTAGTATGATCAGAAACCTGAGAAGAATTAATTATAAGCCAAAATGAATCTATGTGCCCATCAAAATGATAGAGATGACTAGTCAGTCCACCACCTAGGTTCCTGTGGTTTCATGGTATCATGAGGAGAGGCAGTCTGGCCATCAGGACCAGAAAATGAGAGTGTTTCTGTAGGAAAAAATGAGAGATTGACCTCACCTTGCTTTCAATAACGTGAAACAATGACTTTCCAGGTGTCCACAGTTTTGTCCAGAGTTTAGGCTGGGCCCTAGTGGTGGGCCAGTTGGGGCAGTCTTATCCAGTGGTTAGCATACCACAATCCACAGTTGAAGTCATTTGTCGTTGTGCCCAAATCTTCTGGGAGTCCTTGGGGAGCTACTGCCAGGATTTTGGGACTCTCTGTTTGTTGTAATAAGCTTACACATATTAAAATGCCATATTCCACAAATATCTGATGAGCTTGAGGGCGAGCATATGAGTTATTCTTTGTCTATCTTTAGTTATTTGGTCTAAACCGCATTCTGTAAAACAGAATATTATAATCTCTAATTCTGTTACATTCTGTAGTTAAGTGTTTTAGGACCATATCTATTTCAAGTAGATCTACATAGGTGAATTTTGTAGTTAACCATCCTAGACTTAACTTTGAAAACATAAACAAGAGACTAGGTAAAGCACAATCTTGTAACCAACTACAGTCATTAGCATAACTTTAAATATGTTGCTGAACTAAAATCAAAGCAAAACTTTCAATCATAGACATACTTCACAGAGGGACTGGCAAATCTTGCTGATTTTACCATATTGCATTACTACAAGTGAACAACAAAAAACACTTAAACGAGAAGTTGTACTTAGTAATAAATAGGAAACTGAACACAGTTGACAGCCCTCAACAAATGTGGCTGCAAAGTATGACTATCCCACAACCAAGAGAGTTACCAGTCATGTGACTACCCTGTTAATATGGCAGTAAAATCATGTGCTTGCTGTTAGTGCAGATGACATTGAAGCCATGGCTCCATCCTACTTATCCGTGAATCAACCTGGTAGCCAGCCACATGTTTTTATAGGCTATGGCACACAATTTAAAAACATAACCATCAGATGTCGTTGGTGGTGTTTCTGCCTTCCACAGCATAGCACTATGGAGCATTTACAGTTTCCCATAACCAGGTTCTAACATTGTAATCAAATAAGTTTTAGAACCAACGACATTATAGAACAGTTTTAAAACTGTACTTGAACTATTCCAGCCATACCAAACCTATCAGCCAGAAAGAAACAGCATTAATCCATTCAGTCAGGAATTGGCAGCCAGGCACATACTTTCATATCTGAATAGACCTTCACTAACCAGGGTTGAATCACACAGCATGCCTCAAAAACAAAACCCTGAATTTTATATATGTATATAAAATCCACAAAGACGTTATTATAAAATACCTGATAAACTTTAAAATGTTTCATAGCTTTAAACACATTTTAGAAAGAAATCTGTTTTTGCAATATCAAAATAAAATACCCTTTTCAGGAGTGCAGTCACAAAGTAAAACCATAATTTTAAAAGTCAAAACCAAATTTTACCTGTATAAACAATTCAGTCTGTAAAATCAATACCAATTTAAAATGAGACTTGTTTTCTTCATCTAAAAGGAGATGGGATGATAAACAAAATTCATTACAACTGAGAGCTTCTGCAATTTTTTTTTGCCCTATGCCACACCATGTGGCAATTTCAAGGTGACAGAGTCACCAGGCCACATGGTTGCTATTTAAAAACATCTGTGTTTCTATAGATATTATAAATATAAGCATACACATATATGTTAAAAAAAGAGTTTGAATTTAAACATATCCAATAACTGTTAATCTATAACCAAGACATGCAGAGCAGATTATCCATTTAAAATCAGTCAGAAATAAACATGTAATGGCCATACATGCATTTAAAACAAACGGACAAAACTCGCCTTACTTCCTCCAGCTGTAATTTCAAGCGCTGTGAATCCAGGCAGGAGCTGGGGCTCCCCAGCATCATTGCTTAGTTTCAGGGGGCAGCAAAGGCGGCTCTGCACACTAGAGCTACTCCTTGGTGCCTGCCTGCAGCCTAAAGCCACTGGACCACCCTTTGACCCCCGGAGAAATGGGGACTGCTACAAAGGAAGTTCACCACTTCTTGTTCCAGAGGCCAGGCTTGCACAAACTGCGCTCTTCGCAGGAGGCAAAAACTCCCTCTGTTCCAGGATTTCAGCTAGCGATGCTGCCCAGAGGCATCAACCCTTGCAGCAGCGACGGCTCCACGCCATGGGTGACACTGACACCATCCCTCCCCTAGGCTATCTTCCCCAACCGGACATTCCCAGCCATCCAGGTGGAAGTGTGCCCCTTCATCCTGGGGGCGCTGGTGCTTGACTGTTTCCCACCTATCCTGGCCTTTGGCATGCTCCATGTGGTGACTGGAGGTGCCCCAGCTTGTGCACTTGGAGCATGGGGCAGGCAAAGTCACCACGGTGCCTGTCCCTTGATAAGCCCTCCATCCTGTTCCACTAGGGGTAACCTGTCCCGAAATCAGGTTCCACCCAACTATACCAGTTTTAAATGGAGGCATGCTGTTCCACCACAACAGAGACTGGAGCAGCAGCATTTCCCACATGGGCTCTGTCAACCTCCACCAGACCAGAGGCCAGAGCATGGGCTCTGTCAACCTCCACCAGAGGCCTGGGGCTCCACACACCATAGCCATCCCTTGCCACCTCCTTGCCACTGCAACCACCGCAGCCTGTGGAGCATGGCTCAAGCTTCCCTGAAATGTGCAAGAATTAAGTCTAGGAGGTTAGAAAGCGTCTGTCTCATGCCGTCAGTCTTAGTCACAAAAACAAACAAACAAACAAACAAACAAACAAAAAACAAAACAAAAACAAAAAAAATGGCAGCGACAGACGAGACAGTCAACCAGAAAGACACACACAGAATCAGATAACAGATCCCACCACTCCTGCAGCAGAAAAAGCAAAGTAGGACAGCTGCAGATTGCTGGGCCATGGGAGCGATCCCCCTCGTCCTTATCCAGAGAACCAGAGATCACAGAAAACTTGGGGGTCTGTATCCCATTACAGAAATTTAGGGGCACCTCTGCCTACTCTGACAGGGTCTGAAATGTTTTCCAGGCCTCCTGTGGCCCACGATTTTCCAGCATGTCCACTTTAACCTTTCTCGACCACACAGATTTTGCCTCAATGCCAGAAACAGAAACAAGAAGAACACTGAGACAGACACATACAGACACAGACAAGACGAGGCTGGTCCTTGACCCCGGTTTGGGGGTTTTGTGTGGGGGGAGGGGATCTTAGGGATCGCAGACCAGCCCGCAAGATGTCATGCTCAAGTCTCGGGAACCGAAAAAAAAACACCAAGGAGCCGATTCCAGTGCAAATGCAGAAGGGTCTATTACAAGCTACAGCTCGGACCCACACTGTCACTGACACAATGGTTTTCGAGTGTAGAGCTTAGGGAGAGAGGGGTTTTTGTTTAGGGTTACATCAAGGTTTGGGAAATTCCAGTTTAAGAGTTCTATGATTGATTGACATTTAGCAAATATAGGGTGTCTGGAGGAAATTGTTTGCCCGGAGGGTCAAACCATAACTGTTTTACTCATCCTATTGTAAAGAACACCTGTATAAACTCCAGGTATTCACCAATTAGCAGATGCTACGGGTGATGGTTAAATCTTATCAGAGGTGGGTAGTTGAAGCACATTTTTGTTGGTTTTTCTCTGTTTTGAAACTGAAGTTTATGCCCAGGTCACTTACCCTTAAGACAGACTTTCTTTTTTAGAAATGGCTTTACACAGGCCTCACACACAACTAACAACAAAGACCTAATCCATCAAAGTCCATAGTTCTGGGAAAGTTTCTCCATGTGCTAACCTTGCCTTTTGGTTTCTGTAGTTCAACTTTTGGCTAGCTGCTCTTTTTAACTGAAGTATGTCAACCCAGGATGTTGGCTTAACTTCTTGTAGACTGTGTACAGTTTACCCTTGTTCATTTAAATGCTGATTTCGCTATCCCACTATCTGGTTTCAATCCAGACACTGCACTGTGATGTTTATTCTAAGCATCACTTGTCTCAAGTTTATGTAAACATGCCACCATTTGTTCTCTGTATTGCCAATAAAAGTTGACTAACCAGTGCTTAACAACACAGGGACTAGGGTGAAATATCCTGGTCCAGTGAGGGGAGGAGAAAAGATAGGAAGTGCAGATGGATCTCTCTGTGTGTGTGTAGGGGGGAATATCAGGAGAAATAATCGAGACCTAGGATGTGATTAAAAATCAAGCATAACGTGAGAAATCTGAATGGGTGAAAGTTATACTAGCTTGGAGGTTTAGGGTGGAGTAATTATTTTGATGCATTGTGCTCTAGGCTAATTAAATAAGTCCTAGTTTCTCTGTGTGGTTATTTAGGTTTTTAGGTAGTTCGGGAGTGTTAAAATCCCTAGCTGTTGCAGAGCATGGCTGCCATTCCCTGTCTTCTACCTAGGGATGGGGCTACTCTCCCAGAGGCCCTTCACTATAAAATCCAGACATCTTGGTTCTAATGCCCCTTTTCTGTCCTACCCCCCTTTACCCATTTCCTGCCCTCTCTCTCCCTTACCTTCCCTCACTGTTCCCAATAAATCTGCATTTATATACTATAGCTTTGTCTCACCATTAGCTCATTCTATTTTATTCAATCAGCCCTGTGTCATGGAGTTCCTGCAGCTTTGGGTCAGCAGGATGGCACTTTCATGAATCCCAACTGTTTGCAGATGGTATAGATTTTGGGGTGGACCAAATCAGAGCACTGGATCTGGGGCTTGTTGGTAGGTGAACTGGTCAGCCTTCTGGCTCTCCCTTATCTGCACCACCAGGGTGAACTCTCCAGCACTGATCTGGCTAGGGTCTCCTATGTTGCCACCTGCAGGAGGCAGGGTCAGTTCTCCTGCTCTCATGACCTCAGGGCTGACTCACCTGCACCCACACCTCCAAAGCCAGCTTCATTGTGCTGCCTAGTCAAAAAAAGAAAGACCATATAGTCAAACATTCAATTCTGAAAGCACATATTTTAAAACTTTAAAAAAATTAGAAAATATTTTTTTTACAGGGCTGTACAAATGGCTCTTCAATTAAGCGTAATTATTGCTCTTGGAGAGGACTCAAGTTTGGTTCCCAGAATCCAAATCAGGTCCTCACAACTGCTGCTAACTCCAGCTCTGGGTTTGAATTGGGGGGAGTGTTAGAATCAATGCTTCTGGCCTCTATGGGCACTTGTATTTATATACACACATATTATTAAACATTAAAAAAGCAAATGATTTTGCAGAGACAATTTGTTGGATTGCCTCTAGGAGGTTTTTTTGTGTTTTTTTTTTTTTTTTTTTTTGTTAACATACATTGCCAAGAATTTAAAAAGCTAAACAGAAGCACAAGCTACTACAATTACTAGTTAACTTTTCATCACAAAGTACCATGAAATTTTACCTCCACATGCTCTTCAATAGCTACTATCAAGCATTTGGCTCCTGGAAATTCAATGAAAGGAAAATATTGTAATATAAATTGTAATTTTAGATTATAATTTAAAAGTTACTAAGATGTGGATATAGTGTAGGGGTAAACCCTGGATTTAATCAACAGTGCTGAAAAAAATCATTATTTATAGTTTCAACAGAAAATATGAAAGGATTAACAATAGTCTAGCCTCTATGATCTAAACATTACAAAAGAGAAAATAAGCATTCAAGAAAGCATTATTAGGCTATCTATTCACCTCCAGCTATTCTGTAGATATAATGTAACTGCCACAAAAATGCCAACAGACATTGTCTTTAAAAAATAAATCAACAATTTGGGCTATTTCCAAAATTAGTATGGAAATGCAAATGCCTATAGTATGAAATAACTTTAAAAAGGATCAAGTCAGAGAAAAAACACTGTCTTCTTCCAGGAATCCTTATAAATATGAAGTATTCCAAAAGTAATACTGGCATTAAAGTAAAGAAAAAAAGATCAAAGGCAAAGAATAAAGAATTCTAAAACAGACTGACAATACATATGTGTGCCAATTTTTGAAAAATGTACAAAGGTTCACTGTTCACTGGAGAATAGACAATATAGTCTTCAAGAACTGATGTTATAACAACTGGATGTTAATATTCACAAATGTAAACTGAGGTTGATATATTATTTCAAAAACAGAAGTCAGCATAGTACAGATAACAGATATTAACATAAAACTCAAAGTGGGAATTAAGAGACTGGCTCATTGGGTTATAGCCATCCCAACATCCATGTAAAATAAAACCAGTTTTTCTATACACAGACCAGCAATCCCAGTGCTATGGACAAAGACAAAAAGATTGGTTGTGCTTGCTGGCTGTTAACAGCCTGGTTATAGGCTTAGTCAGAGACACTGTTTCAAAAAGACTAAAGCAGAGAGAGACAGAGCAAGGCACCCCTGTCCTCTATTCACAGATATCAATGTGCAGAGTCCCATACAAACACACATGCACATGTATTATATACACATATGCCTCTCTCTGCTTTTCCACCCTCTCTCTCCCATAAACACACACACACACACACACACACACACACACACACACACACACTTTTTAAAACTGAAAAAAGCATTTTAGATTTCTTTGTTGTTACCTACAAGCTATACAAAATGCAGCAGAAGACAGAGGAGCAAATCCTATTCATCTTGGACTTATGTGAAGATTTCACAAATAAGACACCAAGACACCAATCTATGTGTAAGCAAATCAAGAATTTCCTCAAAACTGAACACTTTGACTCTTTCAAATAGACAGCTGAACAAGTGAAAAGACATATTTGCAACTAGATTAAAATGTTTGAACATCATACAGTTGTTAGAAGATTTGTATGCAGAGTATAGAATATTGGACCAAAGTCATTAAAATTGCACATTTCCCTAAGTAATTTTAGAGAAAAATTTAAATACAAACTACAAAAGATACAGATATGTGAAATAACCATGTGAAAAGAAATTGTACACCATTAATCACTGTAGAAATGTTAAAAAGACAGCCTGTGATTATATATTATTACATTCTAGGAGTACATCCGAAATTTAAAAGACTGAATGTAAGTAAGCATTGGCATATTTCTTGAGGATAAATTTCCCCTACATAGTTGACAGGAAAAAAAAACACATCCATTTTGTAAGCAGTTTGACACTTTTTTGCAATGTCAGTCTTGCAAGTACCCCATGATGGTCCACTCCTTGAATCCTTGAAATATATATTCTGGGGAGAAATAAAGCATTTATCTGTAGCAAGAGAATAGAGATTGAAGAAAGATCCAGGAGGATTTACACATGAAAGAAGCCCGTCAGAAGAGAAAGCCTAAAAGCCCTTCCTCTCCTGGGTTTCTTTTTTTTTTTAATTTTTTATTTAACTTTTATTAATTACACTTTATTCATTTTGTATCCCCCTCATAAGCCCCTCCCTCTTTCCTTCCCGATCCCACCCTCCCTCCCCTTTTTGCACGCATGCTCCTCCTCAAGTCCACTGATAGGGGAGGTCCTCCTCTCCTTCTTCCTGGGTTTCTTGTAATGAACAGAATAAGCATGCAAAGAGCTTACAATATACAAATATGGGAGAGGAAAGTCTTATGCAAATAAACAGTCATATATTTGTGGTCCATTGCCTTTCAAGCACGTTTTTCCCCTCAGCTCTAGCCTATTCCCTCTCTCAGGAGTGCTTTCTCTTTTTTAAAAATACTGCCTCAGAGGTTAGAGAAAATGACTCAGTGGTTAACAAAGCTGGCTTATCACACAAAGACCAGGCTTCAACTCCAAGCACCTGTACCAGATGGCTCACAACTGAGTGAAACTCAAGTTCTAGGATATCAGAGGCTGTCTAATGTTCTTGAAGGAAACTTTACATAGGTGATGAACATACAGACAAGCACACACACACACACACACACACACAATCAGATATTGTCTATATAAATATACTGTCTCTATTTCAGTTTCTACCTATGTGTCTCCTAAAAGTGGAAATAACCTAAATGTCTTTTCAAGTCAATAACACCATTTGTGATATCGCTACGTACTACATCATTATTTTCTATATTTGTGTATTGGAATAGTATAAAAAGAATGAATGTCAGTGAGATGGTTCAGTGGGTAAGCACTTTCTGTCAAGCGTGATGACCTAACTTCAATCCCTGAGACTCACAAAATGGAAGGAGAGAGCTGAGTCCCACAAGCTGTCCACTGACTGTTAACATGTGCCTGTGTGCACGTGCGTGTGCACACACACACACACACACACACACACACACACACACACAGACACACACACAGGTCTGGAAAGATGGCAATGGGAGGCACAGGAAAACAAGGTGCCATGAAACTAAAAATGTTAACTCTTGGAAAACCATAATAATACTTAGGCCTATCTGGTTATTTTTTAATGAGACCTACTTGGGTATGTTTAAAATTGACAAAGGCTAATTATTATTTTGAACATGCTATGTTTTAGTTAAACCCATTAAAGACAACCTCTTAAGCACCAAAATGTATTGGTGTAGCATTACAGAAAGAAAGCTCAACAATTTGACCAAGAGTGAGTACAGTTTGAGTTCTCCATTTTTTCCCCTATATCTTCCTTCTCTCTCTAGCTTATGGTCTCTGGCTAGTTTTGTAATCTGTTTTGTGTCTCACTATGCTTGCCTGATGTGTAACTACCCCTAAAAGGGGCTTCACTCTGTATTTATTGAAAAGCAGAAACAGCATGACACTGAGAAGTATTGAGGAATACATTACAGAAATCTTTAACAGGGTTTTATAAGAATTTAAGTCACTGATGTCAACTGAATCAGGTAACAAATTCTGTTACCAAAAGCAGTATCTGTGTTGCCTTTAATATTTTTTTGGTTTATTTTAATTGAAGTTTTATTTTTTATATTAATTACAGTTTTTTCAAATTGTATCCCAGCTTTAGCACCATTCCTCATCTCCTCCCAATCCCACCTTCCTTCCCTCATCTCCTCCCATGTCCCTCTCCAAGTCCACTGATAGGGGAGGTCCTCCTCCCCATCCATCAGACTCTAGCCTATCAGGTCTCATCAGGACTGGCTGCACTATTCACCTCTGTGGCTTGGCAAGGCTGTTCCCCCTTCAGGGAGAGGTGATCAAAGAGCCAGCCACTGAGTTCGTGTCAGAGTCAGTTTCTGTTCCCCTTACTAGGGAACCCACTTGGATACTGAGCTGCCATAGGCTACATCTGTGCAGGGGTTCTAAATTATAAAGGTTATATCCATGCACCTTGCACAAAACTAAAGTCCAAGTGGATCAAAGACTTCAACATAAAACCAGACACACTAAAATCGGTTAGAAGAAAAAGTGGGAAGAGTGTAGAACTCATTCAAACAGGAAACAACTTCCTGAGCAGAACACCAACAGCACAGGTTCTAAGAGCAACAATCAATAAATGGGACTTCATGAAGCTGAAAAGCTTCTGTAAAGCTTTATTCATAATAGCTAGAACCTGGAAACCACCCAGTTATCCCTCAGTTGAGGAATGGATACAGAAATTGTGATACTTTTACACAATGGAATACTACTCAGAAATCAAAAAGGAGGAAATCATGAAATTTGCAGGCAAATGGTGGGATGTAGAAAAGATCATCCTGAGTGAGGTATCCCAGAAGCAGAAAGACACACATGGTATATACTCACTTATAAGTGGATATTAGACATATAATATAGGATAATCATACTAAAATCTGTACACCTAAAGAAGCTAAGTAAGAAGGAGGATCCTGGGTAAGATGATGAACCCTCACTCAGAAAGACAAACAAGATGGATATTGGAAGGAGAAAACAGTAAACAGGACAGGAGCCTAACACAGAGGGACTCTGAAAGACTCCACCCAGCAGTGTATCAAAGCAGATGCTGAGGCTCATAACGAAGCTTTGGGCAGAGTGCAGGGAATCTTATGAAAGAAAGAAGAGATAGTAAGACATGGAGAGGACAGGAGTTCCACAAGGAGAGCAAAAGAACCAAAAAATCTGGGCACAGGGGTCTTTTCTGAGTCTGATACTCCAACCAAAGACTGTTCATGGATATAACCTAGATAGCCTTTAATATTTATACCAGATATTTATTTTACAAGCTCACTTTTGAACTGCTTGCTATTTTCTGCAAACGAGTACCATTATATACACACACATAAGTACTGCTCCCTGGGTTAGAGGCATGGAAGAGTATATATCTTAAGATTAATGTTATACATCAGCTTAGGGTATAAAGGCTTATCATATGGTAAATTAAGCCAAGTAAGGTTTGTTGCTACACCGTTCACTTAAAGGCAGGTTACCAAAAGAGACAATGTATACAGTAGGACAGTAGACTGTATTAATTGACCTCAAGTTATATTATTAACTTGGCTGTGAGATCCAGTTCCAGTCTTTTAGAATATGAAATATTTTTATTAAAGTGCATCACAATTGTAAATTCTTTTTCTTTTGTCATATATTAACCGTACATAATGTAGGGTTTCATAAAGATAATTTCTTTCAATTTTATATTAAACTTTGTCCATCTTCACTCTCCATAACTTCCCCTTATACTCCATCTGCCACTGAAGTCTTTCTCTAATTTCTTTTCCAACTTCATGTAAACACACATACGCACAGTTTTGTGTATCTATGTAAAATCTAGAATCTACAAATGAGAGAAAAATGGTGACATTTCTCATTTTGAATTTGACCTAGTTGTCTAATTGTGATCACCAGTCACATCTATTTTACAGCCAATGACATTAAAACTTAAAATTTTAATGACTGAATAACACTACATTTGTATGTATACCATGTTTTATCTATAACTCTGCTGGTGTCTATCTAGGATAATTTTGTATCCTTGTGAATATTTGTGGCTACTGTGAATGGTGCTGCCATAAGTATAGGTGTTCAAGAATCTTTGTGGCATGTTGACTTAAGGTCTTTTAAGTATATAACAAGAAGAAGTGGCAGTCCAAGATGACAGAGATCAGCATGCACTGTATCTGAGGGGTATGTATCGGGGGGCATAGAATCTGAAACCCTGAAATAGGTGAGTGGAGGGGCAGCTCAAGCCAGAACATCCACATTGAGGCTTCCAGGGCCAGAGGGGACAATCTGTGAGCTGGAGCAGTTTGGATCCAGGTCACCCATGGACATCTCCGGGGACTGAGAGTGGTAAATATACAACTCCCCTGCACTTCCCCTTGCCCCAAGCATGGGTCTCCCTTCTTGTTTGAGGCCTCACTGGTTGCCCCAACCACAAGCTTCTATGCTTGGTGACTGAAATAGCACAGGCAGGCCTCCTAGGGCTGCAACTGCAGTGGGGCAGTGGCTAGCACAAGCAGGAACCTCCGAGCTCTGTGACTGAGACTTCAGAGGCAGCTACCCCCAGTATAGGCCTCCCTGCCCAGCAGCCAAATGGTGGACACCACTGAGATAATGGATCTCTTACACTCTCATTTGCCCCTGCAGACCTATATCTAAGAGTAGAGAACAGGGGGAAACCCTATGCTTTCCAATTAGTCATGCAAGGGAGTGAGTACACCTTCAAGTGAGTACTTGTAGAGCCCCATATCCAGGCTCCCTCTAAGCTAGCAGCCAGACATTGGATCCCTCCCTCCCACACCCCCACTGTGGACAGCATAGGTATCCCTGAGATAGCATTCTCAACATTGACACCCATCTACCAGTGGAGTCCAGACAAACAATTCCTGGAGCCCAGACAGATCTGAATACCAGGACAGTATGACAGGCCTGTAGGCCACTGAGGTATTCAGGGTACCTGCATTTGCACATTGCACCCATGAACAGCTCCAGCACCCTCATATCCTCCCATGCTTAAGTTCCACCTTTCCAGGCGTCTACATGCTCTACCACCCACTCCTTCATGGCACACTGCCACACACACACACACACCCTCTTGCACATAATCACCTGCAACCTCCATCCTTTAGCTATAGGTGAAACACCAACATCCACTCTCTAACCAATGGACCTCTCACACCTTCCTAAAGAATATTCCAGATATTAGAGACAGATGGATCCAGTCTGAAGTACAGACTTCAGGAACAAACAGAGATTGTTACAGATAAGCAAATGGCTAGAGGTCAGTGTAAGAACACATCCAACAATAAGCAAAACATCATGGCTTCACCAGCAACCCCAGAAATCATTGGGCATGCTAATTCATCAGAAACACAGGAAAATGATCTCAGTTCTAGGCTTATCATTAGAGGCACATAAAGAGGAAACAAACAAAGCTTTCAAAGAAATAAAGGCAAATACAGCCAAACAAATGGAGGCATAGATAGAGGCAAAATTAGGGCATATAGAGAGGAAACAGACAAAAATATAGAGGCCATCATGGAAAGACAGGAATCCACATTTAAACACATGAAGGAAATGATGCAAGACATGAAAACAGAATTAGAATGAATAAAGAAAACAGAAACAGAGAAAACCCTGGACCTGGGGAACGTAGAGAATAGACCAAGAACCACAAAGGAAGGCATTACAAATAGAATACAAGAAATGTAAGAGAGAATCTCATGCACTGAAGATACAATTGCAGAAACAGATATATCTCAAAGAAAAAGTAAAATCTGAAAAGTTCCAAACACAAAACATCCAAGATATCAAAGACACCATGAAATGACAAAATCTAAGACTGATAGGAATAGATGAAAAAGAAGTTTTCAGAATCCAAGGTTCAGAAAATTCATAGAAGAAAATTTTCCCAACTTAAAGAAAGAGATGTCCTTAAACATACAAGAGGCGTCCAGAACATCAAATAAACTAGACCAGAAAAGAAACTTCTCATGTCACATAATAGTCAAAATACTAAATCTACAGAATAAAGAAAAAATATTAAAAACAGCAAGGGAAAAAAAGGCCAAGTAACATATAAAGGTAGACCTATGAGAATCACAACAGACTTCTCAACAGACACTAAGAAAGTCAGAAGGGCCTGGGCCGATATCATGCTGACTCTAAGGGACCACAAATGCCAACACAGACTACTACACCCAAGAAAGCTTTCAACATAGATGGAGAAAACAAAATATTCCATGACAAAACTAAACATAAACAACATTTACACAGCAAACCAACCTTACAGAAGATACTAAAAGGAAAACTCTAATCCTAAAAAAAAAAAAAAAAAAAAAAACTACACCGCAGAAAACACAGGATATAGATAACTTCATAACAAAAAAAATTAAAAGAAAACAAGCATTGAAACACAGTAACACCACCAACTCCACAATAGAAGGAATGAACATTCATTGGTTACTATTATCTATCAACATCAACAGATGCAACTCTCCAATAAAAAAAAAAAACACAGAATAACAAAATGGTTTCAGAAACAAGATCCAACATTCTGCTGCATCCAAGAAACACACCACTGCAACACAGATCAACAGTACCTCAGAATAAAGGGCTGGAATATCGTTTTTTAAGCAAACAGACCCAGAAAACAAACTGGAGAAGCTACCCTAATATCTAGTAAAATAGATTTTCAACCAAAATTAATCAAAAAAGATGAGGAGGAGCACTTCATTCTCTTTTTCTTTTAATTTTATTTTTTCCTTATTAGTTACATTTTATTAACTCTGTATCCCAGCCGTGTCCCGCTCCCTCATTCCCTCCCAATCCCACCCTCCCTCCCTCACCTCCCTCACCTCCACCATGCCCCTTTCCAAGTCCACTGATAGAGGGGGACCTCCTCCCCATTCATCTGATCCTGTTTTATCAGGTATCTTCAGGACTGGCTGCAAAGCGCTCCTCTGTGGCCTAACAGGAATGCTCTTCCCTTGGGGGGTGGGGAGGTCAAAGAGCCAGTCATTGAGTTCCTGTTAGAAATAGTCCTTGTTCCCCTCACTATGGGAAACCAATTGGTTACTGAGCTACCACAGGCTACATCTGAGCAGAGGTTCTAGGTTATATCCATACATGGTCCTTGGTTGAAAGTCAGTCTCAGAAAAGACCCTGTGCCCAGATATATTTGGTCCTTGTGAAGCTCCTATCCTTTCCCCATCATACTAACTCCCCTTCTTTCATATGATTCCCTGTACTCTGCCGAAGGTTTGGTCATGAGTCTTTGTATCTGATTTGAAAACACTGCTAGTTAGAGTCTTTCAGATGCACTCAGTAGACTCCTGTCATACGTTCAATGCACATCCCATCTGTATTTCTAAACAAGGATTGATCATCTTACCCATGTCCGCATTCTTGATTATCTTTTTTAGGTGTATAGAGTTCATTATGTTTATCATATCTTATAGGTCTATATAAGTGAGTATATACTGTGTTTGTCTTTCTCCTTCTGGGATATTTCACTCAGGATGATCTTTTCTAGATCCTACCATTTGCCTGCAAATTTCATGATTTCCTCCTTTTTGATTGCTGAGTAGTATTCCATTGTGTAAAAATACCACATTTTCTGTACCCATTCCTCCGTTGATGGACATCTGGGTTGTTGCCAGGTTCTGGCTCATACAAATAAAGCTGCTATAAACATGGTTGAGCAAGTATCCCCTTTGTGTACTTGAGCAAATTTTGGGTATATACTTAGCAGTGGTATAGCTGGATCTTGAGGAAGCACTATTCCTAATTGTCCAAGAAAGCGCCAGATAGATTTCCAGACTGGTTGTACAAGTTTACATTCCCACCAGCAGTGGAGAAGGGTTCCCCTTTCTCCACAACCTCTCAAGCATGTGTTGTCCCTTGAGTTTTTCATCTTGGCCATTCTGATGGGTGTAAGGTGAAATCTCAGGGTCGTTTTGATTTGCAATTCCCTGATGGCTAATGAGGATGAGCATTTCTTTAAGTGTTTCTCTGCCATTCGATATTCCTCTGTCGAGCATTTTCTGTTTAGTTCTGTTCCCCGTTTTTTAATTGGATTACTTGGTTTGCTGCATTTCAGCTTCTTTAGTTCTTTGTATATACTGGGTATGAGTCCTCTGTCAGATAAAGGGTTGGTGAAGATTCTTTCCCAATCTGTAGGCAGTCATTTTGTTTTGATGACGGTGTACTTTGCTTTACAGAAGCTTTTCAGTTTCATGAGGTCCCATTTATTGATTGTTGCTCTTAGAGCCTGTGCTGTTGGTGTTCTGTTCAAGAAGTTATCTCCTGTACCAATGAGTTCTAGGCTGTTCCCCACTTTTTCTTCTAACAGATTTACAGTATCTGGTTTTATGTTGAGGTCTTTGATCCACTTGGACTTTAGTTTTGTGCAGGGTGATAAATATGGATCTATTTTCATGTTTCTGCATGTAGACATCCAGTTGGTCCAGCACCATTTGTTGAAGATGCTGTCTTTTTTCCATTGAATGGATTTGGCTTCTTTGTAAAAAATCAAGTATTCATAGGTGTGTGGATTTATTTCTGGGTCTTCTATGCAGTTCCATTCATCCCCCTTTCTGTTTTTATGCCAATACCATGCAGTTTTTATTACTAATGCTTTGTAGTACAACTTGAGATCAGGGATGGAGATACCTCCAGATGATCTGTTGTTGTACAGGATTGTTTTGGAGATTCTGGGTTTTTTATTTCTCCATATGAGGTTGAGAATCTTTTTTTCAAGGTCTGCAAAGAATTGAGTTGGTATTTTGATGGGAATTGCATTGAATCTGTAGATTGCTTTTGGCAGGATGGCCATTTTCACGATGTTAATCCTACCAATCCATGAGCACCGGAGATCTTTCCATCTTCTGAGATCTTCTTCAATTTCTTTCTTCAGAGACTTGAAGTTTTTCTCAAACAGGTCTTTCACTTGCTTGGTTAGTGTCACCCCAAGGTACTTTGTGTTATTAGTGGCTATTGTGAAGGGTGTTGTTTCCCTAATTTCTTTCTCAGCCCTTTTGTCTTTGGTATACAGGAGGGCTTCTGATTCTTTTGAGTTGATTTTGTATCCTGCCACTTTGCTGAAGGTGTTTATCAGCTGGAGGAGTTCTCTGGTTGAATTTTTGGGGTCTCTCATATATACTATCATATCGTCTGCAAATAGTGACACTTTGACCTCTTCCTGTCCGATCTGTATCCCCTAGATCTCCTTTAGTAGTCTTATTGCTCTGGCTAGGACTTCAAGTACTATGTTGAAGAGGTATGGAGAGAGTGGGCAGCCTTGTCTTGTCCCTGATTTCAGTGGGATTGATTTAAGTTTCTCTCCATTGAGTTTGATGTTGGCTGTAGGCTTGCTGTATATTGCCTTTACTATGTTTAGATATGTGCTTTGTATCCCTGATCTCTCCAAGACTTTAAACATGAATGGGTGTTGGACTTTGTCAAATGCTTTTTCAGCATCTAAGGAGATGATCATGTGGTTTTTCTCCTTCAGTTTGTTTATGTGGTGGATTACATTGATGGATTTCCGTATGTTGAACCACCCTTGCATGCCTGGATGAAGCCTAGTTGGTCATGGTGGATGATATTTTTGATGTGTTCTTGGATTCGGTTTGCAAGTATTTTATTGAGTATTTTTGCATCAATGTTCATAAGAGAGATAGGTCTCAAGTTCTCTTTTTTTGTTGGGTCTTTGTGTGGTTTAGGTATCAGGGTGACTGTCACTTCATAGAATGAGTTTGGTAATGTACCTTCTGTTTCTATTTTGTGGAATAGTTTGAGGAGAATTGCTGTTAGCACTTCTTTGAAGGTCTGGTAGAATTCTGCTAGGAAACCATCTGGCCCAGGGCTTTTTTTGGAGGGGAGACTGTGAATGACTGCTTCAATTTCCTTGGCGGATATAGGGCTACTCAGTCTTTCTACCTGATCTTGACTTAATGTTGGAAGCTGGAATCTATCAAGAAAATTGTCCATTTCATTTAGGTTTTCAAATTTTGTGGCATGTAGGCTTTTGTAGTATGACTTAATGATTGTTTGAATTTCCTCTGTGTCTGTAGTTATGTCCCCCTTTTCATTTCTGATTTTGCTGATGTGGATAGATTCTCTCTGCTTTTTAGTTAGTTTGGCTAAGGGTTTGTCTATCTTGTTGATTTTCTCAAAGAACCAGCTTTTTGTTTCATTGATTCTTTGAATAGTGTTATTTGTTTCTAATTGATTGATTTCAGCCCTGAGTTTGATTATTTCCAGCCATCTGCTCCTCTTGGGTGTATCTGCTTCTTTTTTTCCTAGGGTTTTCAGTTGGTCCATTAAGTTGTTTGTATGTGATGTTACGAATTTCTTCTTGCAGGCACTTAGTGCTATAAATTTTTCCCTGAGCACTGCTTTCAGTGTGTCCCATAAATTTGGGTATGTTGTGCCTTCATTTTCATTGAATTCTAGGAAGTCTTTAATTTCTTTCTTTATTTCTTCCTTAACCCAGCTGTCGTTGAGTAAAAAGTTGTTCAGTTTCCATGTGCGTGTAGGCCGTTTGTTATTTCTGTTGTTGTTGAGGTCCAGCTTAAGTCCATGGTGGTCAGATAGAATACAAGGGATTATTTCAATCTTTTTGTATCTGTTGAGGCTTGCTTTATGACCAACTATATGGTCTATTTTGGAGAAGGTTCCATGAGGTGCTGAAAAGAAGGTATACTCTTTTGAGTTTGGATGAAAAGATCTGTAGACGTCTATTAGGTCCATTTGATTTAGGGACTCTGTAAGTGTTTTTATTTCCCTATTTGTTTTCTGTCTAGTTGATCTGTCCCTTGGTGAGAGTGGAGTGTTGAAGTCTCCCACTATTAAGATATTAGGATCAATGTGTGATTTAAGCTTTAATATTGTTTCATTTACGAATGTAGGTGCTCTTGTATTTGGGGCATAGATATTCAAAATTGTGATGTCCTCTTGGTGGATTTTTCCTTTGATGAGAATATAGTGGCCGTCCTTATCTTTTTTGATTAACTTTGGTTGAAAGTCTATTTTATTAGATATTAGGATGGCTACTCCAGCTTGTTTTCTGGAACCATTTGCTTGAAAGACATTTTTCCAGCCCTTTACTCTGAGGTAGTGTTTATCTTTGTTGCATAGGTGTGTTTCTTGGATGCAACAGAATGTTGGATCCTGTTTCCACAACCATTCTGTTAGTCTGTGTCTTTTAATTGGGGAGTTGAGTCCGTTGATGTTGATAGAAACTAGTGACCAACAATTGTTACTTACTTTTGATGTGGTGTTGGTGGTGTCACTGAGTTTCATTGCTTGTCTTCTTTTTTTTGTGTGTAGTCATGTATTTCCTCTGTTTCCTTCGATGTAGTTGTTTTCTTTGGTTTGGAGTTTCCCTTCTAGTAACTTCTGTAGAGCTGGGTTACTATGTAGATATTGTTTAAATTTGGTTTTGTCTTGGAATATCTTGAATTCTCCGTCTATGTTGATTGAAAGTTTTGCTGGGTATAGTAGTCTGGGTTGGAATCTGTGGTCCCTTAAGGACTGTATGATTTCTGTCCAGGCCCTTCTGGCTTTAATAGTTTCTGTTGAGAAATCTGGTGTGATTCTGAGAGGTCTACCTTCATGTGTTATTTGGCCTTTTTCCCTTGCTGCTTTTAGAATTTTTTCTTTGTTTTGTAGGTTCAGTGTTTTGACTATGATGTGACGTGAAGAATTTGTTTTCTGGTCTAGTCTACTTGGTGTTCTGTAGGCCTCTTGTATGTTTATGGCCATCTCCTTCTTTAAGTTGGGAAAGTTTTCTTCTATAATTTTCTTGAAAATATTTTCCGGACCTTTGAGCCTGATGTCTTCTTTTTCTTCTACTCCTATTATTCTTAGGTTTTGTCTTTTCATGGTGTCCTTGATTTCTTGGATGTTTTGTGTTTGGAACTTTTCTGATTTTATTTTTTCTTTGAGAGACGTGTCAATTTCCGCAAGTGTATCTTCGGCTCCTGAGATTCTTTCTTCCATCTCTTGTATTCTGTTGGTGATGCTTACCTTTGTAGTTCCTGATCTTTTCTCTATGTTCTCCAGCTCCTGGTTTTTCTCTATTTGTGTTTTCTTTATTGATTCTAATTCTGTTTTCATGTCTTGCACCATTTCCTTCATCTGTTTGAATGTGGAGTCCTGCTTTTCAATGACAGCTTCTATTTTTTTGTCCATTTCCTCTCTATGTATCACTAATTGTGCCTCTACTTCTTTGGCTACAATTGCCTGTATTTCTATGAGAGCTTTGTTTATTTCTTCTTTATTTGCCTTCATTTTTGTGGACATTTCTTTGAGAGCTTTATGCATTTCTTCTCTGTTTGCCTCAATTTTTGCGGTCATTTCTCTGAGAGCACAATTTGTTTCCTCTTGGTTAGTCTCGATTTCTTTGGTTATTTCTCTGAGGGCTTTGTTCATTTCACCTTTATGGGCCTCTAATAGCTGGAGAAACATAGTTTTGAGGTCGTTTTCTTGTATATCTAGTGAATTGAATTGTCCATTGTTTTTTGGGGTTGCTGGTGAGGTCATTATGTCCTGATTTTTGTTGGGAGTGTCCTTACGTCTGCCTCTAGCCATCTGGTTATTTATAATCCTCACTAGTTGTTCCTCGAGATTGTAGTTTGGGCTATGATCCTCTCTTTCTGTTTTCTGGACTGTTTTTTCAGGAAGATGAGAGTGGTTCACTGCTTTGGGAGTGTGCACTGTGTTTTCAGTTTTGCCTAAATAAGGAATGTGATGCTGGCACTATTCGTGTGTGCTTTTAGCGGGCGCAGTGTGCATGCGTGGAATATCTGACTATTGCAGTGGCCTGCAAGCCACTATTACGCAGTTCTGTCTGAGATCCAGGGATTGTTTGCCTGGATTACACTGGTGGACCCACAAGGCAGTGGCTTCAACGTTGGTGTCGCTATCCCAAGAATCCCTGTGATGCCCACACTAGGGGTGTGGGTGGCAGGGATCTCTTCTGGTTGCTTTTGTGGAGAGGCCTTGGATCTGGGGTAAACTCTCCATAGAAGGCTCACTCACTCTCTTGCAGGACCAGTTGGAATGCACAGGGGTTCCCCTTGCTTTCTACTCTCTGATTTGGTCCTGCTGCGGTAAATGCGCAGGTAGGCTAACAGTCAGCTCTGTGACACTGTGGCCGCAGGACTCTGTATCCACCTTTCTGGTTTGCTGCCTCTCTCTCTTTTCTCTCTGCCAGGAGGGGTTATATTGACTGGTCCCGGGTTACCGTGGGAAAGAGTTAGTTTGAGTGTTCTCAGTCCCAGATCCTGGGCCCAGACCTCTCTGCCAGAAGCAGCCTGGTGGAAGAACCTATGTTTGCTGATCCTGAGAGAGTACCAGGTAGGGTTGAGTGTCCTCAGATCCAGAGCTTGGGTTTCTCTGCTAGGGACCACTGGGTGAGCTTGAGAGGTGTCGGGAGCCAAAGCTATCTACTGAAGCCTAAGTCAAACAGTGAGCCAAAGCCATCTAGTGGAGACAAAGGTATCTACGGAGGCCAAAGTCAATTAGTGAGCCAGGCTATCTACGGAAGCCAAAGTCAAAGCTATCTAGTGGAGACAAAGGTAGTTACTGAAGCCAAAGCCAAGCAGAGAGCAAAGGTCATTTAGTGGAGACCTAAAGCTATTTAGTGAAAGAGTTACCTAAGACCCGAAATCATGGGTGATAGATTGTGAGGGCATCCTTTGTTAGAACATCTGTAAGATATCTTAAGAGATCATCTTTATGGTATCTTGCAGGTACAATATTTAACCCATGAAAGCACTCTCCCTGTCTCCTGAAGCAGCTAATTACCTTCCCCCTTTCCTGCCTTCTCCCTATATAAGTTGGGTAAAAAATTTTAATAAACGGAAGCCTTGATCAGACAAACAGACTTGGCTTTCATTTCTTGCGTGTCTTGTCCCCCCTTCCCCCCATTCCTTCTACTCTCCACCTTAGGAACCCCATTGAAGCCCCGCGGGATGGGGCAGAGAGGAGGTGCTGTGTCCTGTGGCATGCTGCCTCTCTGTCTTTCCCCTCTGACCTTCCCCTCCGCTAGGGCAAGCTTATGGCAGAGCTCTCAGGGGAGTGCCAGAAGGGATTGGGACTTCTCAGTCTGGATCCTGAGCCGGCGTTTCTCTGCCAGGGGTCGGGGGGAGGGCAGTGATAGGACTTGGTGCTAGACCTTATTGCGCTGGACCCAGGAGAATCTTAGGACGTGTTGAATGACCACAGTCCCAGATCCCGAGCTGAAGTTTGTTTGCTAGGAGCAGCTGGCAGCACTGGGGTCCTGGCACTGTGAAGCTGCTGTGCACCTCTTTATCCTTCTGCTCCGCCTCGGCAGAGTTATGGTGGTGTTTGGGGGAGTGCCCGAAAGGATTGGGTTTTCTCAGCCCCGATCTCAGGTTGGGGTACAGACAATGTGGTCTGTGGCAGATTCTGTTGGCCACCTATTGTCTCCTCCGTTGAGGGAGTAGGGATTTTGAGCTGGGCGCGTAGCTGCTCTGGGCCCACAGCTGCTCTCTGTGCGCGGTGGGAGCTCAGTTGTGATGGCGGCAGGTACCCGTGGTCAGCGAGACCTTCCAGGGAAAGACTGGGTGACCCGTGATTAGACTCCCAACTTTCCCTCCCCGTGGGGTTTTCTTGCGACTGGGACTCCCAATCTCTGGCACCCTTGTGCCCACCAATCAACCTGGGAAAGTGATCGGGATACACAGGCTTGAGGTTCCAGCCCGGAGACCCACAGCCCACGTTAGCTGGGTTCTCTTCCGGGTTCTGGCTGTGCGGCCGGCCTGAGAGTGGACCCGACCGATTCTCACACTGTGGGAGCCTCCCCTCACCTGGGAAACATGATAGCTGTAGTTTTAGGGCCCAGAGTTCAGTCTCCTGGTTGCTGCACGGAGAATGTTGTCCCGCTTCTCAGACACAATGCTCTCCCGGTGCCGCCATCTTGCCCCCCCTGCACTTCATTCTCTTTAAAGAAAAAAATCCACCAGGAGGACATCACAATCTTGAACATCTACATCAGAAATACAAGAGCACCTATATTTGTAAATGAAACATTTTTAAAGCTTAAATCACACATTGATCCCAATACCTTAATAGTCGGAGACTTCAACACTCTACTCTCACCAAGGAACAGACCATCTAGACACTTATGGAGGTCCTAAATCAAATGGACCTAATAGATGTCTACAGAACTTTTCACCCAAACTCAAAAGAGTATTCATTCTTTTCACACCTCATGGAACCCTCTCAAAAACTGACCATATAGTCTGGCACAAATCAAACATCAACAGATACAAGATTGATGTAGTCACCCGCAACCACCAATAGTAACCCCCTGCACAAGGGTCTTGGAATTAAAAGAGACAGAGAACATGAAGAAGTAACGCCAAACAGTGCTCTGATCAAGGTGCCATCTTTATTACAGAGTAAACCACTTATATAGGTTTCCAAGTAAACATATCCAAGCAAAACAGGAGTCTTAACCAAGCAAAACAGGAGGTGTTTGTTGAAAACACCAAGAATAGGAAGCCAGCATGACTTGGACACACGTGACCATCTCAGGTCCAATGAAATGGCTATCTCAGTTCCCCCCTTTTTCGTTTATGACCAAAGACTCATAAGGCTTCTTTTCTTTTAATACAATAATAATTATGAAATTATGAAAACTATTACATAAAATGTACATGTGCAATGTCCAGTCTATGTGTGTTTAGCACATGGAGAGGGTATCTTAGGAGAAAGTATCTGATTATCCTATCTATCTTGACAAGTTAAAAGTTCTATAACTAAATTAACTTTTATCCTTACTGGTATTACCTATATGAAAAGATTTTTTTTAACTTCTAAACAACTCAAGCTTAATTTGTTGCACTATGACTATTTGGTCCTCAACGCCATCAGAGACTTGTGAAGGAATAAAATTAGTTATTAGAGTAAATAGGAATTGCATGTTAGCAGCTTCTAAAAAATAAAAATTGACAGAGACAGTTTGCTGCCTGAACAGTCACCCATAACCCTTTATAACGTTGGAGCATCATCTTCAGCCTTCTGGCTCAGAATATTTGACAGACATATATGTGAAGCAGAAACCTTTTAGGACTTGCTTACCCTGTCTTGGCAGAGTTCGGCAGTCGACTTGTCCTGCATTTAAGTTTGCCCATTTTTGGCAGAATTTGTCTGTCATGAAGTAAGGGTATTTTCTTCACCCGAGTGGCTTGTTTGCCATATTTGAAGCCATCTCCATATGGAGGTTCTTCAATGCTCATTATCTTCTTTGAGGTAAGTGGGGTGCTGCCAGGAGATGACTTGTCTCATTGCAAAGGAGCTTTAAAATAATAAAAATACTTTTAAATGCCATATTCTGTAGGTCTCTGAAGTTTTTGAAGACTACCTATCTTTATGCAATCATTCTGTCTGCAAATCATATCTATCTGTTAAACCTAGGATGTATACACTTATGATAAAATAGATTAGTGTTTGACATGACTATGAGTTGAATAACTAGCAGTTAACTTGCATTACCTGATACCCTAACCCGTTTTTAATATTTGTTTAAAAGTATTGAAAGTAATCTTGAATTTGTATCAATATACTAAAGCTTATACCAATTTACCAAAAATACTTATTTTTGCATCAATATGCAAAATCCTATACCATAATTAAACTCATTTGAGATCTAAAAATAAAACCTTAATTTTAGTAGATTCAATAATCTACCTTTTTGTCCTATTACTTATTTTTGCATCAATATACAAATCCTATACCAGAGTTAAAATTAACCTTATTTGAGAATAACAAATAAAACCTTAAGTTGAGTAGATTCAATAATCTACCTTTTGTCTTATTTCTATAAGATATACCTGTATATTCCTTGTTTCACTCTGAATAAGATCATTAATAATTATTAACATCTCCCAATGACAATAAACATTCATAGCCACAGAGAACAACCAAAAACCTACCCAACCCCCTTTAAGGTAAATTGGATGTCGTTCTCAAGGATTTCTTCTAGCTGACAATTTGGAAATGTAGAATTTCTGTAATGAGGCCCAAAGAAAATTGGGAAAAATTGGTTAATTAAGCAAGCAATGACTTTTATGGTCCAGTCTTTGAATGTTGAGAAATTTCAGGCTTGATAAAAGTCCTGTTGGAAGTCTAAAATGCTGAACCAATTAAGATTAGTAACTTTCTTCAAAGTTTTTTTGGAAGCAGGCTTTGATGCGTGTCATTCACTCACATTGTCATCTTGTAGACATGGATACACTTATCACAGGAAGCACAGTCCTCAGAGGGGTCCACGCTCTTTCTCTCGATGGCTGAGGACATAGGGAAGGCAAGCTGGCTTGCTGCTTGGGCGCGGGGCACTGCCACTCCTACTCACTCCGCTGGCGAGCTTGCTCCTCCACACTTAGGGACATGCTCACTTTCATCCTGCTCCAGCTACCATACCATAGGAAGACTGAAGATGGCATATAAATTTTGGTCCCTGGTCTCTGGAACATGTGCCTCAGGCTGCAAAAACTAAGGTGGCTACCATAAAGCCTGAGAGAGGTTCTGCTCTTGAACAGGTACAATGCTGCACATTATGTGCTGAAGGCAAAGTGCAACTGAGGTTTTGTTAACTATTTGCTTACATGCCTAGTCTGTGGGACAACAATCTCTTCACATACTTTTGCTTATTACAGTTCTTTCTACAAAGACTGAATTTAAAAGTATCCACAACATTTTCAATTACACTAACAACACATTAATAAATTATATACAAGTTGCTAGAAATTTGGCATCCCAATTAAATTCTGATTTTTAAAAGTATATAAAATGTCCCTCAAATTACTCCAAGTCCCACTACAGAAGTGTTTATTTCACCCTTTTCATAAGGTATTAAGTTTACAACTTGCTAAACATTTTACCCAAACATGGAAAAACTGCCTGGAAATGCATAGCGCAATGAAGTAGGACAGCGTCACTTTGGCCCCAGCACAGAGACCTGCAAATCTGGACTTTTCAAAGTTGCATAGCTGCAAGATGGTCATTACTAACAAGCTGTTGCTCAGTTTTATTTCAAAAGAAACAATGTATTTCAGAAACTGCAGTTCAGTAGACTGTTCTACATTTTCTTTGGATGGACTAAAAAACCCCAAATACATTAAAACAGCAGCTGTACAGAACGTAATAAAAAGTAAATCAACTTTGCAATTAGTTAACCTTGGCATCTGAATACAAAATGTTTATCAGTGTCATCTATGCAGTGACTAGTTCAGGATGTGCAGCATTTTCAGAATCCCTGTGTGTCCCTTATACACAAATTTGTTTACCCCATAAATTAACAGGCATTCCTTTAATGATGAAAGGTTTAACAGTTCCTCAATTTTCCTCCTCATCTTTCTAGGTAAGCATTTGAGAACTAATGCCCAATTCCCTGAAGTTGGGTAATGGTAGGCCCTTTAGGCCAAGAAACCAGGGACAATTAACATCTACTTGATTTAAAAAGTCCTAAAGAGTTCGACTTTCAAACCAAACTCCTTCTGTTTTGAGTAACTGAGCATTTCAATAAATGCTCCCCTGCTATTTCTCTGT
>NW_026590677.1:9105940-9216604 GCF_907164565.1 Psammomys obesus
CCCTTACCTTGCACTCTCGCTGATGGGCGATCACCGATGTGTTTTCCTTTTGGCACAATGGACGTCCTAAGTCACAGCATTCCTCAGCAGGTCCCTCATTGTCAGCTTCAATCCCGGGTTTCAGCACCACCTGTAGTCACCCACAACCACCAATAGTAACCGTTTGCACAAGGGTCTGGGAATTAAAAGAGACAGAGAACACGAAAAAGTGATGCCAAGACAGTGGTCTGATCAAGGCGCTATCTTTTTTACAGAATAAACTACTTATATAGGTTTCCAAGTAAACATATCCAAGCAAAACAGTAAACATATCCAAGCAAAACGGGAGGCTTAACTAGGCAAAACAAGAGGCTTAACCAAGCAAAACAGGAGCTGTCTGCTGAAAATAAGAATAGGGAGCCAACATGACTTGCACACACATGACCATCTCAGGTCCAATGGAATGGCTACCTCAGATTGAAATAATCCCTTGTTTCCTATCAGACCATGACCTAAAACTAGACCTCAACAACAACAGAAATAACAAAAAGTCTACATACACATGGAAACTAAACAACTCTCTACTCAATGACAATTCAGTCAGGGAAGAAATGAAAAAAGAAATTAAAGAGTTCCTAAAATTCAATGAAAATGAAGGCACAACTTAGCCAAACATATGGGACACAATAAAAGCAGTGCTAAGAGGAAAGTTCATAGCACTATGTTTCTCCAGAAAGAAGTTGGAGATATCTAATACAAGCAACTTAATGGCAAACCTAAAAGCCTTAGAGGGAAAAAAAAAGCAAACACAGACACAACCAAGAGGAGGAGACATTTGGAAATAATCAAACTCAGAGCTGAAATCAATGACATAGAAACAAAGAAAACAATTCAAAGAATCAATGAAATCAAGAGCTGGTTCTTTGAGAAAATCAACAGGATAGAAAAACCCTTAGCCAAACTAACTAAAAGGCAGAGAGAAACTAGCAAAATCAGAATAAAAAGAGGGACACAACAACAGACACTGAGGAAATCCAAACAATCATTAGGTCTTCCTACAAAAACCTATATGCCACAAAATTGAAAATCTAAATGAAGTGGACAATTTTCTTGATAGATTCCATTTACCAAAATTAAACCAAGATCAGGTAAATAGATTACATAGTCCTATATCCATAAGGAAATAAAAGAAGTCATCAAGTCTCCCTTCCGAATAAAACCCCAGAGACAGACAGTTTCAGAGCAGAATTCTACTAGAATTCAAAGAAGAGCTAACTCCAATTCTCCTCAAACTATTACACAAAATGGAAACAGAAGGTACATTACCAAACTCATTCTATGAAGCCAAATTCACCTTGATACCTAAACCACACAAACACCCAATAAAAAAGAGAACTTCAGACCTATCTCTCTTATGAAAATTGATGCAAAAATATTCAATAAAATACTTGCAAACAGAATAAAAGAACACATCAAAGATATCACCTATTATGACCAACTAGGCTTCATCTAAAGCATGCAAGTGTGGCTTAATATACAGAAATCCATCAATGCAATCTACCATAAAAACAAACTGAAGGAGAAAAACCACATGATCATCTCCTTAGATGCTGAATAATTATTTGACAAAATCCAACACCCATTCATGTTTAAAGTCTTGGAGAGATCAGGGATACACGGCACATACGTAAACATTGTAAAGACAATATGCAGCAAGTCTATAGCCAACATCAAACTCTATGGAGAGAAACATAAATCAATCCAAGTGAAATCAGGGACAAGGCAAGGCTGCCAGTCTCTCCATATCTCTTCAACATAATACTTGAAGTCCTAGCTAGAGCAATAGGAAAACTTAAGAAGATCAAGGGGATAAAAATTGGAAAGGAAGAAATCAAAGCATCACTATTTAAAGATGACATGATAGTATATATGAGTGACCCCAAAAATTCTACCAGAAAACTTCAACTGATAACCACCTTCAGCAAGGTGACTGGATACAAAATTAACTAAAAAAAAAAATCAGTAGCCCTCCTGTATACAAAAGACAAATGGGCTAAGAAAGAAATTAGGGAAACCACACCCATCACAATAGCCATTAATAACATAAAGTACCTTGGTGTGACTCTAACCAAGCAAGTGGAAGGCCTGTATGAAACAAACAAACAAACAAACTTCAAGTCTCTGAAGAAAGAAATTGAAGAAGATATCAGAAGATTGAAGTATCTCTCAATCATGGATCTGTAAGATTAACATACTGAAAAAGCCCATCCTGCCAAAAGCAATCTACATATTCAATACAATTCCCATCAAATAACCAACACATTTTTTTATAGATCTTGAAAGAACAATTCTCAATTTCATATGGAAAAACCAAATACCAAGAATTGCTAAAACAATCCTGTACAACAACAGATCTTCTGGAGGTATCTCTATCCCTGATCTCAAGCTGGACTACAGAGCTATAGAAATCTGCATGGTACTGACATAGAAACAGAATGGTGGATCAATGGAATTCAATAGAAAGCCCAGAAATAAACCCACACACCTATGGATAATTGATTTTTGACAGAGAAGCCAAAACCATACAGTGGAAAAAAGAAAGTATCTTCAACAAATGGTGCTGGTCTAACTGGATGTCTACATGTAGAAAAATGCAAATATATCCATACTTATCACCCTGAACAAAACTGGAGTCTAAGTAGATCAAAGACCTCAACCTTAAACCAGACACACTAAACCTTTTAGAAGAAAAATTGGGGAAGCGCCTTGAACTAATTGGCACAGGAAAGAACTTCCTGAACAGGATACCAACAGCACAGGTTCTAAGATCATCAATTAATAAATGGGACCTCATGAAACTGAAAACCTTCTGTAAAGCAAAGGACAGTGTCATCAGAAAACAACAACAACAACAAACAAACAAACAAAAAAACAAAAAAACAAAAAACAACAGCTTACAGATTGGGAAAAGATCTTCACCAACCCTATATTCGACAGAGGGCTTATATCCAGAATATATAAAGAACTCAAAAAGTTAAACAACAACAAATCAAGTAGTCCAATTAAAATATGGGGTACAGTGCTAAAGAGAAAATTCTCAAGAGAGGTTATCAAATGGCAGAGAAACACATAAATGTTGAACATCCTTAGTCATCAGGGAAATTCAAATCAAAACGACAATGAGATTTCATGTTACACCCATCAGAATGGCTAAGATAAAAAAAACTCAAGTGACAGTGCATGCTGGAGAGGTTGTGGAGAAAGGGAAACCTTCTCTACTTCTGGTGGGAATGTAAACTTTTACTACCACTTTAGAAATCAACCTAATTTCTCAGACAATTAAGATAGTGCCACCCCAAGATCCAGCTGTACCACTCCTATGCGTATATCCAATATATGTTCAAGTATACAACAAGGACATTTGCTCAACCATGTTCATAGAAGCTTTATTTGTAATAGCCAGACTCTGGAAACAACCCATATATACCTCAACTGAGGAGTGGATATAGAAATAGTGGTACATTTACGCAGTGGAATACTACTCCTCAATTAAAATCAAGGAAATCATGAAATCTGCAGGCAAATGGTGGAACTAGAAAAGATCATCCTGAATGAGGTATCCCAGAAGCAGAAAGACACATGTGGTATATACTCACTTATAAGTGGATATTAGACATATAATATAAGATAAACATACTAAAATCTACAAACCTAAAGAAGCTAAGCAAGAAGGAGTACCCATGGTAAGATGATCAATCCTCACTCAGAAAGGCAAATGGGATGGATATCAGAAGAGTGAGAAAACAGGGAACAGCCAGGAGCCTACTACAGATGGTCTTTGAAAGACTCTACCCAGCAAGGCATCAAAGCACATGCTGAGATTCATAGCCAAACTTTGGGCAGAGTGCAAGTTATCTTATGAAAAAAGGGGGAGATTGATAGACTTGGAGGGGACAGGAGCTCCACAAGGAGAGAAAAAGAACAAAAAAAAATCTGGGTACAGGGATCTTTTTTGAGACTGATACTCCCAACAAGGACCATGCATGGAGATAACCTAGAACCCCTGCACGATGTAGCCCATAGCAGCTCAATCTCTAAGTGGATACCCTAGTAATAGGAACAAGGACTGTCTTTGACATGACCTCAGTGTCAGGCTCTTTATTTTCCTCCCACTGAGGGATGAGCCTCCTTACCAGAGCACAGAGAAAGACAATTCAGCCAGTCCTGATGAGACCTGACAGGCTAGGGTCAGAGGGAAGGGGAGGATGACCTCCCCTATCAGTGGACTGGGAGGAGATGAGGGAGGGAGTTTTGGGTTTGAGGGGAAGAAGGAGGGGGGCACAACTTGGATATAAAGTGAATAAACTGTTATTTCTGAGTGAAGTATCCCAGAAAGAGAAAGACAAACATGGTATATACTTGCTTATATAGACCTACAAGATACGATAAACATAATGAAGTCTATACACCTAAAGAAGATAAACAAGAAAGCAGACATGGGGTACGATGATCAATCCTCACTTAGAAAGACAAATGGGATGTGCATTGGATGTACGACAGGAGTCTACCGCAGAAGGCATCTGAAAGACTCTACCTAGCAGCGTTTCAAAACAGATACTAAGACTCATAACCAAACCTTCGGCAGAAGGGGAGTTAGTATGATGTGGAAAGGATAGGAGCTCCACAAGAACCAAATATATCTGGGCACAGGTTTTTTTTTTTTTTTTTTTTTTTTTTTTTTTGTTTTTGTTTTTGTTTTTTTTTTTTCTGAAACTGTTTCTCCAACCAAGGACCATATATGGATATAACCTAGAATCTTTGCTTGGATGAAGCTTGTGGTAGCTCAATAACCAATTGGTTTCCCATAGTAAGGGGAACAGGGACTATTTCTGACAGGAACTCAATGGCAGGCTCTTTGACCTTCCTACCCCCCAAAGGAGGAGCAGTCCTGCTAGGCCACAGGACTTTGAAGCCAGTCCTGAAGATACCTGATAAAACAGGGCCAGACGAAAGGGGAGAAGGTCCTCCCCAATCCGTGGACTTGGAAAGAGGCAGGGAGGTGCTGAGGGAGGGAGGGTGGGATTGGGAGGGAACAAGGGAGCGGGATACATCTGGGATCCAGTTAATAAAATGTAACTAATAATAATAAAAAAAAGAGAAAAATAAATAAATAAATAATTTTAAAAAAAGAAGTGGTATAACTGCCATTGCAAGATATTTGATCCCGGGAAGGGGCCAAGATGGCGGCACTGGGAGAACACCATGTCTGAGAAGCGGGACAACACACTCTGTGCAGCAACCAGCAGACTGAAATCTGGGCCCTAAAACAACAGCGATCGATCATGTTTCCCAGGTGAGGGAGGCTCCCTTGGCGTGGGAATCGGTCGGGTCCACTCTCGGCTGCCCAGAGAGAACCCGGAAGAGAACCCAGCTAACGCGGCTTTGGGTTTCCAGGCTGGTGCCGCAAGCCTGTGTGTCCCGATCACTTTCCCAGGCTGATTGGTGGGCACCAAGAGTGCCTGAGGCTGGGAGTCCCAGTCACAAAAAAACCCCACGGGGAAGGAAAGTTGCCAGACTGGTCACGGGTCACCTAGTCTTTCCCTGGAAGGTCTCTCCGACCACGGGTACCTGCCGCCATCACAACTGAGCTCCCGCCGCACAAGGATTGCAGCTGCACAGCTGCTCGCCCAGCTCAAAATCCCTACTCCCTCTTCAGAGGAGGCAGGAGGCTTCCAGCAGGATCTGCCACAGACCACATTGTCTGTACCCCAACCTGAGATCAGGGCTGAGAAAACCCAATCCTTTCGGGCACTCCCCCAAACGCAGCCATAACCCTGCCGCAGTGGAGCAGAATGATAAAGAGGCCCAGAGCAGCTTCACAGTGCCGGAACTCCAGTGCTGCCGGCCGCTCCTAGCAAACAAACTTCAGCTCGGGATCTGGGACTGTGGTCATTCTACACGTCCTGAGATTCTCCTGGGTCCAGCGCAATAAGGTCTAGCAGCAAGTTCTATCACTGGCGCCCCCCCCCCCTCCGACCCCTGGCAGAGAAACGCCGGCTCAGGGCTCAGGATCCGACTGAGAAGCCCCAACCCCTGCTGGCACTCCCCTGAGAGCACCTCCATAAGCTTGCCCTAGCAGAGGAGAAGGTCAGAGGGGAAGGACAGAGAGGCAGCCTGCCAAGGACACAGCACCCTCTCTCCAGCTCACCCCGCGGCCCCTAGCAGAGAAACCCAAGCTCTGGATCTGAGGACACTCAACCCTACCCGGTACTCTCTTGGGATCAGCAAACATAGATTATACCGCTAGGCTGCTTCTGGCAGAGAGATCTGGGCCCGGGATCTGGGATGGAGTACACTCATCCTAACTCTTTCCTGCACCACCCAGGGACCAGTCAACATAACCCCTCCTGGCAGAGGGAAAGGACAAAGAGACAACACACAGGAAAGGTGGACACCGAGTCCTGCAGCCACAGTGTCACAGAGCTGACTGTTAGCCTACCCGTGCACTTCCGCAGCAGGACCAAAACAGACAGTAGTGAGCAAGGGGAACCCCTGTGCATTCCAACTGGTCCTGCAAGAGAGTGAGTGAGCATTCTAGGGAGAGATTGCCCCAGACCCAGGGCCTCTCCACAGAAGCAACCAGACGAGATGCCTGCCACCCACACCCCTAGTGTGGGCATCACAGGGATTCTTGGGATAGCGACCACAACATTGAAGCCTCTGCCTTGCGGGTCAATCAGGGTAATCCAGGCAAACAATCCCTGGATCTCAGTCAGAACAGCGTAATAGTGGCTTGCAGGCCACTGCAATAGTCAGAGAATCCACGCATGTACACTGCACCCTCTAAAGGCGCACGAGAATAGCACCAGCGTCACATTCCTTACTTAGGCAAAACTGAAAACACAGTGCACACTCCCAAAGCAGTGAACCTCTCTCATCTTCCTGAAAAAACAGTCCAGAAAACAGAAAGAGAGGATCATAGCCCAAACTACAAACTCGAGGAACAACTAGTGAGGATTATATATAAACAGATGGCTAGAGGCAGACGTAAGAACACTCTCAACAAAAATCAGGACATAATGACCTCACCAGCAACCCCGAAAAACAATGGACACTTCAATTCACTAGATATACAAGAAAACGACCTCAAAACTATGTTTCTCCAGCTATTAGAGGCCCATAAAGGTGAAATGAACAAAGCCTCAGAGAAATAACCAAAGAAATCAAGACTAACCAAGAGGAAACAAATCGTGCTCTCAGGGAAATGACCACGAAAATTGAGGCAGAGAAGAAATGCACAAAGCTCTCAAAGAAATGTCCACAAAAATGAAGGCAAATAAAGAAGAAATAAACAAAGCTCTCATAGAAATATAGGCAATTATAGCCAAAGAAGTAGAGGCACAATTAGTGATACATAGAGAGGAAACGGACAAAAAAATAGAAGCTGTCATTGAAAAGCAGGACTCCACATTCAAACAGATGAAGGAAATGGTGCAAGACATGAAAACAGAATTAGAATCAATAAAGAAAACACAAATAGAGAAAAACCAGGAGCTGGAGAACATAGAGAAAAGATCAGGAACTACAAAGGTAAGCATCACCAACAGAATACAAGAGATGGAAGAAAGAATCTCAGGAGCCGAAGATACACTTGCGGAAATTGACACGTCTCTCAAAGAAAAAATAAAATCAGAAAAGTTCCAAACACAAAACATCCAAGAAATCAAGGACACCATGAAAAGACAAAACCTAAGAATAATAGGAGTAGAAGAAAAAGAAGACATCAGGCTCAAAGGTCCGGAAAATATTTTCAAGAAAATTATAGAAGAAAACTTTCCCAACTTAAAGAAGGAGATGGCCATAAACATACAAGAGGCCTACAGAACACCAAGTAGACTAGACCAGAAAACAAATTCTTCACGTCACATCATAGTCAAAACACTGAACCTACAAAACAAAGAAAAAATTCTAAAAGCAGCAAGGGAAAAAGGCCAAATAACACATGAAGGTAGACCTCTCAGAATCACACCAGATTTCTCAACAGAAACTATGAAAGCCAGAAGGGCCTGGACAGAAATCATACAGTCTTTAAGGGACCACAGATTCCAACCCAGACTACTATACCCAGCAAAACTTTCAATCAACATAGACGGAGAATTCAAGATATTCCAAGACAAAACCAAATTTAAACAATATCTACATAGTAACCCAGCTCTACAGAAGTTACTAGAAGGGAAACTCCAAACCAAAGAAAACAACTACATCGAAGGAAACAGAGGAAATACATGACTACACACAAAAAAAAAGAAGACAAGCAATGAAACTCAGTGACACCACCAACACCACATCAAAAGTAAGTAACAATTGTTGGTCACTAGTTTCTATCAACATCAACGGACTCAACTCCCCAATTAAAAGACACAGACTAACAGAATGGTTGTGGAAACAGGATCCAACATTCTGTTGCATCCAAGAAACACACCTATGCAACAAAGATAAACACTACCTCAGAGTAAAGGGCTGGAAAAATGTCTTTCAAGCAAATGGTTCCAGAAAACAAGCTGGAGTAGCCATCCTAATATCTAATAAAATAGACTTTCAACCAAAGTTAATCAAAAAAGATAAGGACGGCCACTATATTCTCATCAAAGGAAAAATCCACCAAGAGGACATCACAATTTTGAATATCTATGCCCCAAATACAAGAGCACCTACATTCGTAAATGAAACAATATTAAAGCTTAAATCACACATTGATTCTAATATCTTAATAGTGGGAGACTTCAACACTCCACTCTCACCAAGGGACAGATCAACTAGACAGAAAACAAATAGGGAAATAAAAACACTTACAGAGTCCCTAAATCAAATGGACCTAATAGACGTCTACAGATCTTTTCATCCAAACTCAAAAGAGTATACCTTCTTTTCAGCACCTCATGGAACCTTCTCCAAAATAGACCATATAGTTGGTCACAAAGCAAGCCTCAACAGATACAAAAAGATTGAAATAATCCCTTGTATTCTATCTGACCACCATGGACTTAAGCTGGACCTCAACAACAACAGAAATAACAAACGGCCTACACGCACATGGAAACTGAACAACTTTTTACTCAGCGACAGCTGGGTTAAGGAAGAAATAAAGAAAGAAATTAAAGACTTCCTAGAATTCAATGAAAATGAAGGCACAACATACCCAAATTTATGGTACATAATGAAAGCAGTGCTCAGGGAAAAATTTATAGCACTAAGTGCCTGCAAGAAGAAATTCGTAACATCACATACAAACAACTTAATGGACCAACTGAAAACCCTAGAAAAAAAAGAAGCAGATACACCCAAGAGGAGCAGATGGCTGGAAATAATCAAACTCAGGGCTGAAATCAATCAATTAGAAACCAGTAAAACTATTCAAAGAATCAATGAAACAAAAAGCTGGTTCTTTGAGAAAATCAACAAGATAGACAAACCCTTAGCCAAACTAACTAAAAAGCAGAGAGAATCTATCCAAATCAACAAAATCAGAGATGAAATGGGTGATATAACTACAGACACAGAGGAAATTCAAACAATCATTAGGTCATACTACAAAAGCCTACATGCCACAAAATTTGAAAACCTAAATGAAATGGACAATTTTCTTGATAGATTCCAGCTTCCAACATTAAGTCAAGATCAGGTAGAAAGACTGAACAGCCCTATATCCCCCAAGGAAATTGAAGCAGTCATTAACAGTCTCCCCTCCAAAAAAAGCCCTAGGCCAGATGGTTTCAGAGCAGAATTCTACCAGACCTTCAAAGAAGTGCTAACAGCAATTCTCCTCAAACTATTCCACAAAATAGAAACAGAAGGTACATTACCAAACTCATTCTATGAAGCAACAGTCACCCTGATACCTAAACCACACAAAGACCCAACAAAAAAAGAGAACTTGAGACCTATCTCTCTTATGAACATTGACGCAAAAATACTCAATAAAATACTTGCAAACCGAATCCAAGAACACATCAAAGATATCATCCACCATGACCAAGTAGGCTTCATCCCAGGCATGCAAGGGTGGTTCAACATATGGAAATCCATCAATGTAATCCACCACATAAACAAAATGAAGGAGAAAAACCACATGATCATCTCCTTAGATGCTGAAAAAGCATTTGACAAAGTCCAACACCCATTTATGTTTAAAGTCTTGGAGAGATCAGGGATACAAGGCACATACCTAAAGATAGTAAAGGCAATATACAGCAAGCCTATAGCTTGAAGTCCTAGCCAGAGCAATAAGACAACTAAAGGAGATCAAGGGGATACAAATAGAAAAGGAAGAGATCAAAGTGTCACTATTCGCAGATGATATTATAGTATATCTGAGCGACCCCAAAAATTCAACCAGAGAACTCCTCCAGCTGATAAACACCTTCAGCAAAGTGCCAGGATACAAAATCAACTCAAAAGAATCAGAAGCCCTCCTGTATACCAAAGACAAAAGGGCTGAGAAAGAAATTAGGGAAACAACACCCTTCACAATAGGCCCTAATAATATAAAGTACCTTGGGGTGACACTAACCAAGCAAGTGAAAGACCTGTTTGAGAAAAACTTCAAGTCTCTGAAGAAAGAAATTGAAGAAGATCTCAGAAGATGGAAAGATCTCCGGTGCTCATGGATTGGTAGGATTAACATTGTCAAAATGGCCATCCTGCCAAAAGCAATCTACAGATTCAATGCAATTCCCATCAAAATACCAACTCAATTCTTTACAGACCTTGAAAAAAAGATGCTCTGCTTCATATGGAGAAACAAAAAATCCAGAATCTCCAAAACAATCCTGTACAACAACAGATCATCTGGAGGTATCTCTATTCCCGATCTCAAGTTGTACTACAGAGCAATAGTAATAAAAACTGCATGGTATTGGCATAAAAACAGAAAGGAGGATCAATGGAACCGCATAGAAGACCCAGAAATAAACCCACACACCTATGAATACTCGATTTTTGACAAAGAAGCCAAAACCATTCAATGGAAAAAAGATAGCATCTTCAACAAATGGTGCTGGTCCAACTGGATGTCCACATGCAGAAAAATGAAAATAGATCTATATTTATCACCTTGCACAAAACTAAAGTCCAAGTGGATCAAAGACCTCAACATAAAACCAGATACTCTAAATCTGTTAGAAGAAAAAGTGGGGAACAGCCTAGAACTCATTGGCACAGGAGACAACTTCCTGAATAAAACACCAACAGCACAGGCTCTAAGAGCAACAATCAATAAATGGGACCTCATGAAACTGAAAAGCTTCTGTAAAGCAAAGGACACTGTCATCAAAACAAAACGCCTGCCTACAGATTGGGAAAGAATCTTCACCAACCCTTAATCTGACAGAGGACTAATATCGAGTATATACAAAGAACTAAAGAAGCTGAAAAGCAGCAAACCAAGTAATCCACTTAAAAAATGGGGAACAGAGCTAAACAGAGAATTCTCGACAGAGGAATATCGAATGGCAGAGAAACACTTAAAGAAATGCTCATCCTCATTAGCCATCAGGGAAATGCAAATCAAAACGACCCTGAGATATCACCTTACACCCATCAGAATGGCCAAGATGAATAACTCAAGGGACAACACATGCTTGAGAGGTTGTGGAGAAAGGGGAACCCTTCTCCACTGCTGGTGGGAATGTAAACTGATACAACCACTCTGGAAATCTATCTGGCGCTTTCTAAGACAATTAGGAATAGTGCTTCCTCAAGACCCAGCTATACCACTGCTAGGTATATACCCAACGTTTGCTCAAGTACACAAAAGGGATATTTGCTCAACCATGTTTATAGCAGCATTATTTGTAATAGCCAGAACCTGGCAACAACCCAGATGTCCATCAACGGAGGAATGGGTACAGAAAATGTGGTATTTTTACACAATGGAATACTACTCAGCAATCAAAAAGGAGGAAATCATGAAATTTGCAGGCAAATGGTGGGATCTAGAAAAGATCATCCTGAGTGAAATATCCCAGAAGGAGAAAGGCAAACACGGTATATACTCACTTATATAGACCTATAAGATATGATAAACATAATGAAATCTATACACCTAAAAAAGATAATCAAGAGAGCAGACATGGGTTAAGATTATCAATCCTCGTTTAGAAAAACAGATGGGATGTGTATTGAACTTATGACAGGAGACTACTGAGCACATTTGAAAGACTCTAAGTAACAGTGTTTTCAAAGCAAAGACTCATGACTAAACCTTTGGCAGAGTACAGGGAATCATAAGAAAGAAAGGGAGTTAGTCTGATAAGGAAAGGATAGGAGCTCCACAAGGACCAAAGATATCTGGGCACAGGGTCTTTTCTGAGACTGACATGCAACCAAGGACCATGTATGAATGTAACCTAGAACCTCTGCTCAGATGTAGCCTGTGGTAGCTCAGTAACCAATGGGTTTCCCATAGTGAGGGGAACCAGGACTATTTCTAACAGGAACTCAATGACTGGCTCTTTTGCCTCCCCACCCCCCAAGGGAGGAGCAGTCCTGTTAGGCCACAGAGGAGAGCTTTGCAGCCAGTCCTGAAGATACCTGATAAAACAGGATGAGATGAATGGGGAGGAGGTCCCCCCTATTAGTGGACTTGGCAAGGGGCACGTGGAGATGAGGGAGGGAGGGAGGGACTGGGAGGAATGAGGGAGTGGAATATGGCTGGGATACAGAGTTAATAAAATGTAACTGATAAGAAAAAAATAAAATTAAACACACACACACACACACACACACACACACACACACACGAAGATATTTGATCCCATTGTCAACCCCAAGATTTTGAATTGTAAAAATCTGTTTCTTGTTTGGTGTAGCTCACTCTTAACATACATCTTTAACTGAAAAACTTTAAAAAAAAACTTGTTTACTGTAAACAAGTAGTTGTGGTTTTGGTTTACCTCTAGTACACACAATTAATCCAAGAGCTTTCTATAAACACGATTAAATAAAGTTAATACTAGGTCAAAAGGCAGAGCAAGCAACCAGATGACAAGGATTAAACAGGAAGGAGGGCATTGAGAGAAGGCTACTTAAGCCAGCATGGAGAAGAAGAAAGAGCTTTTGGCTATTTTTTTAGGGAGGGGGGATAGCAGCTGAGTAGGAAAATCAGGGATGTACTTTCTCTGCCTCTCTGAGGTACTAAGTTTTCACCTCAGCATTTGGCTCCTGAGTCTTTACTGGTAAAATCAAACATTTGGGATTTTCTTTCTTTATAATAAAACTATATCACAGAGTAACTCTATTTCAGAAATCTCTATTCTTATTTCCTCAGTGATTGGATGATTTCTATTCAACAGCAGTGGATAATTGATCCTTTTTCTTCATATCCTAACCAGCAATTTTTTGTAATTTTTTTTCTTAATAATAACTCTTTTGCCTGGGGTGAGACAGAATCTCAAAGTACTAGCCTTTCCCAATGGCCAAGAGTGGTAAGCATTTTCCATATGTTTTTTTTTTTTTAGCCTTTTATCATTAAACTTTAAAGAATTGGTTATTCACTAGCCCATTTATTAGTTGGGCTCTTTTGTTCTTTGGTATTTAGGGACTTTTTGGAGTTTTTTTTTTTAAATATATTACTGGTACATACTTTCTGTCATATATATATATACTGATAAAAAATTTCTTAGCTGAGAGAGGTGTTGCATACCTATAATCTCAGCATTAGAGGAGGCAGGTAGATCCCTGTGAGTTCTAGGCCAACCTGGTCTACAAAGAGTGTCCAGGACAGCCAAGGGTACACAGAGAAACCCTGCCTCAAAAACAAACAAACAAATAAACTGTCTCAAAAATATTTTTTTCTTCCATCTTATAGGCTATCTCTTCATTTGATTGTTTTATTTGTTGTTCAGAAAACTTTACTTTCAATCCCTTGCCAATTCTAGGTTCTAGGAATGTTGAATTCTTTTTTATTTAAAACATGCCTTGATCCCAGTTTTTACTAGGGCTCAGCATGCTGTTTCACTACATCTGTACAGTATACACTATTAATTACTAGCCTCCCTTTATGAGCCCTACTATAACAATCACTATTCTATATTCAGGTTTGTAGGGAGGGATCATGCAAAAGCCATGACCATCAGAGTAATGATCCAAAGTATGCACGAAGGAAATCAGGTTCAACAAAACTCAGTAGCCAGTGGTGGTTTGAACTTCAAGAGTCTGCCACAGGGCAGCTTATTTTAGGCATGTTTAATCAAAGTACAATTTAGAAGAAGTGTTTCTTTGTGTAACACAATACCATGTGCACAATGAGGAATAATTACTTTAAAACTCTTCTCAAAGAGTCACTTGTTCCATAAAGATGGGTTCTACAGATGGACTACATGTATTATCTTAAGGGCCAAGAGGAGGATCTGATGCTGTCTCTGTCATAAAGATAGTATAGTGGTCATCTGGACTATTGATATCTGGGAGCTTGAGGAAGCCCTTGGCGATACAGATAGTGCAGAGGTCATCTAGACTATTATCAACCTCTAGTCATGCTACTGGTAGCTTGGGAGAACTACTAGCCATCTCCATTCCCAGCCGTCTGCTTAAAAAAACAGGTTATACATCTCTTCCAGAAGAAGCATGTCTGCATGTTTAACATTCCTAGTTTGCATAGGGCTTATCTGGGAGTACAAGGACCTTTGTGCTTCCAACACTGGTTGACTTTGAACAGAATCCCATAAACGAGAAAGAAAAAAAAAAAAGATGTTTTGACATTTTTACTAACACTGTACAACAGTGAATTTAATAAATTTATAATATGCTGTATAAAAAGTGACCATTGAAGAATGTATACAAGAACACCAAGCCAGTCAGAAGGCTTTCTCATCAATAGTGTATTCCAACACCATCTGGGACATTCACAGGAATCAATGACTACCAATGTTACAAACCAGTCCTTTCATTTTACCCGACAGAATTAATGAGCATGAAAGGAGAAGCTTTTTAAGCGCTGGTCTTTGCCAACTGTTTTTCATTCCTACCTGACAGGAGTAAATGATACCAGCAATCAGGCTGAAGTAACAGGAGAAGGTGACGCCATCTAGGGTTACAGTTCTCATAGAGGCTTCACGTTTCTTGACTCTTAGCTTTATTAGTATAGTCAATCTTGTGTAGGCCTAGGGTAGCAGGACTCAGCTCTGTAAGTGATACAGCTCCTCTACTTGCCTAGGAAATTGAGATTTTGTAGACTTAAACAGCAGCTGACTTTATAGATACATGTGTACACCTACATATCTTGTTTTTTCAGCCTCTAACAGAAAGCAGTGTTAAAGCTCACCAGCCTGAGGTGTCTGAGAGCATTGGTTCTAATGGCTTAACATTTCTATCTAATTATTCTAATAATCAGGGTCTGCAATTGTTATTTATGGCCCTTACATTCTTCAGCTTTCTGTCTTTTCTACTTCTGCCAGCTCCCTTATTCCTGCCTTGGCTGCTCTCTTGATCTGTGTTGTTCAGCTGCCTTTTTTCGGCTGTCAACCAGACAGCTGTCTTTTCATTTCAGCAGCTTGGCTTGCCTACCACCCAGTTGTTGCTGAAACTAACTCCGCCACTCTACTGCCTCTACTTGTTCCTTCCTTTCTTCAGTCTCTAATGCTTCTTTATTCTTTCTACTTTTCTTTAAGGGAATAAGACACAGTTTATTCTGGAGCCATTTGTATGACCATGGACTGGGAGCACAGATTTAGGTTACTCCAAATTGCATGCTCCAATGTGAAAGCAGTTTTGCTTATTTGTGTTACAAGTTTAGTCCAGTGATACTAGTGATACTAATGATGCTAGAGGCACAGAAAAGACTATTCAAGAGAAGCCCTTTATTATATATCATGTATCAACACACAGAAAGACAGCCCAGGATAGTTGTATCTACCATCCAATTCATCAAGCCTGAACATGTCTTTCCCTAGGAAGAAGTGCCCTTTTCACCAGATCATTCTTTTCCATTAAGGAGATGTCACAGTTGCCATGGCACCGGGTTTCTATAGCAACCATGATGTGGAGGTGCATACATTAAACACATTAGAGATTCCTTAAATGAGATACCAAAATGCATCAGTTAAATGTATTAGTGACAAACTCAGAGTCACCAATATATGTCAGAATCACATTTAAGAAAAAGAAGTAAAAGGTTTCCTCTTGGAGTAGTTTAATCAAAAGCCAGCCTAGTTGGATTATCTAACTCTTTTCCTATGTCTTCTATCATTATACAGGTTATAGGATTTGGCTATCTGTAATCTGTTTGTTGTATGTGTCCGAATATGTGCCTGCATAAATTCTGCCTTGTCTTGTCTGTGTCTGTATCTGTGTGTCTACAAATTGCTTTGTCTCCGTTTTATTTAACAGCACAGAAAGCATCACATGGGAAAGAAATGCAGGATAGTTTACAGAAATCTTTAACAGAATTTTATAAGAAATTAAGTTATTGACTCCAACTGACCCCAATTGACCCAGACAAGAAGCCCAATGCTATCAAGCAATATCTGTATGCTGCTCTTAGTGTTTATGCCAGATATTTACTTTAAACTGTCACTTTGAACCTGTTTGTTGTTTTCAGCAAATGGCTACCATCACATACAGATGCATGCATATGTTTTCTGGTTGTCCTTGACTGGCTTTGTAGACCATGCTGGCCGCAAACTCACAGTGATCCATCTGCCTCTGCCTCCCTGAGTGCTGAGATTAATAGCCTGCTCCGCTGTGCCCAGCTGAGTATATATTTTAAGACTAAAGCTATACATTACCTTAGTTTGTAAAGGTTGATTACATGGGAGATCCATGACAAATAAGGTTGATTGTTACATTGTTCTCTTAAAGACAGACTAATAATGTTATATTGTTGTCTTAAAGGCAGACTACACCATAAGATATCATTCTTAAGTCTTACATGACTTCAATGTGCATCTTTGGCTGTGAAGTCCAGCAGAAATGCCAATTTCTTAGAATATAAGAGATATTTTCATGATAATATATCACCGCTTGGACTTTTATTTCTTATATATCTATTTTTTAAATCATATGGTTGGAAGAAGAAATAGTCATCGCAAGCCCAGACCTTCTTCCTTCAAATGTTTTAATGGTAAATTTTAAAAGCACTTACTCTTCTCTAGGTTCATGAAATGAGGGTCTTAAATTAAGCTCACAGCTCTCCTCCTTTCTATGTGTCTCTTTGGTCTCTAACTATTCCTGTTATCCAATGCTAAGTGGTCAGCTCTGAAAACATACACAGACAAGCAAAACTAAGTGGACCCAGAAGGCTATATTTACATATATATATATATATATATATATATATATATATATGTATATATGTATATATGTGTACATGTGTGTATGTGTGTGTGCATATGTGTATATATGCGTGTTTGTGTGGGTAGTAATAATCATTAAGAGAAATTTAATAAATGACTAATCAAGAGAATGAGGTCATGAATTTGAAAGGGACAAAGGAGACTGTGAGAGGAGTTGGAGGAAAGAGATGTTGGTATAATGTTCTTTTGGAATGTATACACTTTACCCTTGTTCATTCAAATGCTGATTTCTCTCCCCAACTCTCTGGTTTCAATCCGGACATTGCATTGTGATATTTATTCTAAGCATCACCTGTCTCAACTTTGTGTAAACATGCCCAGATAAAGCAACCAGACACAATGTTGAGCAATGGAAAGAAAACAGGAAGAGAAGGAGGAGCCAGAGGACAGGAAAGTAGGAGGCAGAGGAGGGAGAAGAGAGGAAGAGCTGGGAGAGCAGAGAGTTGGGGAGATCTTGGAGCAACATTGAGAATGTGCCAGACCTAAGATTTCACTGAAAGCAAGTATAGTGTGGGAAATCTAAACGTTAGGAAACTATGAGGGCTTGGAGGTTTAGGATGTACTAATTATTGCCCAGCATTGTGTTCTAGGTTAATTAAATAAATCCCAGTCTCTGTGTGGTGATTTGGGTATACAGCTGTTTAGGATTAACAGCAGCTTTACCAGAAGATATATCAATAGTAAATATTAATAGTCACATACAACAAAGAGAGGAAGAGGAAATTATGCCATTCTATTTAATTAAAAATACATATTTTTAATACAAATAGACATTAAATTTGCCTTATTGGTTTAGAGTGTTAGAATCCAGGATGGCAGAACAAAGGCTGGCAGTAACAACTGATCTGCATCATATCTTTATCTGCAAGTAGGAAGCAAAGAAAACTAATAGAAGTCTTTTAAAATCTCAAAGCTTGCCCCAGTGACAGAAGTCACCAACTGGAAAATATGTATATAAACATTTAAGCATATGGGGACCATTCATATTCAAATCACCACACTTCATGCCCTGACCCTCATTGGTTCATGACCATATCATAATTAAAAATGCATTTAACTCATATTTAAAAGTCTTCCTAGTCTTTCAGTTTCAACACTCTTCAAAAGTTCAAAGTCTCTTTTGAGACTCAAGGAAATCTCTTCTTAGCCCTTGTAAAATCAGAAAGCATATATACTTTCAACATATACTAGAACAGAATATATATTGCTATTTCAAAAAGGAGAAATTTGAACATAGTGAGGAAATACTGGACCAACATAAAAATTCTAGAAAATGTAGGGATTCAGGGGACATTGATCAATATAATAAAGGAAACAGACAGCAAGTTCATAGCCACCATCAGGCTAAGGGAAGAAAAAATATATTTAAAAAAATTGAAGCATTTCCACCAAAACGAGAAACAAGAGAACAATGCACACTTTCTCCACTCTTATTCAATATAATACTTGAAGTCTTAGCTAGAGCAACAAAATGACAGGAGATCAAGTGTTAGTATTTTGGAACACAAGCTGCTCTGGGTTACCCAGCAACCTATGATGTCATCATATGTCACTGGCCAGGTGGCCACACCTGGAAGGCGTGGTTACTTTGCTCCTTAAAGGTCCAACCCCGACACATGGTCTCTCTCTTACTCCTTCTCTCTTACACTCTGTCTTGTCTCTGTCTTTCTCTCTCTCTTGAAGAGCCCCACTTTCTCTTTCTTTCTCTCTTCCCACCATGCCCTGTTTCCCACTCCCTCCATACCCTCCTAATAAACTTCCTGCATAGAATATCGGTTGACCAGCCTCATGCTTTTTTAAATAATATCAAGGTTCTACAAATAGGAAAGAAAGAAGTGTTGGTTGTATAATTCTATACATAAAAGACGGGGCAGAGCCAAGATGGCGACTAGCACACACAGTTTCCGAGCTGTGGAAGAGATAAAGTTCTGAGTTGATGAGTGGAAGAACTTCTGAAGCCAGGGAAACAACGGAGAGACTTTCTAAACAACAGGGATCATCGCAGGAGGTGAAAACCTTGGTCTTGGGTCACCCAGGGACTTGTTTGGGGAAGGTGAGAAACGATCCTTTGATCTCTCGGCACTCCCCTCCCCCAGACCTCCCTCCTCCTCAGCACAGCGGAGTCGCCTTTCTCAGACTCGCCTTTCTCAGCGCAGACCTAACTGCCTGGGGCCTGCAGCCACTGAGGCGGAGCCCCAAGCCCTTTATCAGCAAAGGCCAGCAGTACTGTGTCTTGGAGCCCCAGATTCGCGCGGCGGCTGCACCATCCTCCCAGGGCCCGAGTCTGCTAGAAGCCATACTAGCTCCGCAGGATCGCGATCACTGACGGTACGGCCCGCCCAATCCCACAGTGACAGAGAATACGCTATATACTCACCAAAACCAGACAGAAACGCCATACAAGCTAGACACACCAGGCGCTGGGCCTCCGAAGCTTGGAGAGCACAGTGAAGAGACCCCAGGACTTCCCAGAAAGAATCTGGACTAGCAACTCAGTCTCCAGTTACAGCGGGACTTTCTAACCTGGCGGCGGAGCAGCACTGAGCTGGAGGGGCACATCAGCCCTCCAGTTTAAGACTAACCAGGGCCAAACCAGAGAACAGAAAGGCTGGTTACCCCGATTCCCACTGACGTGACCACCCTGAAATCTCCAGCTGCAGCAAGACCTCATAACCTGGCAGTGACAACAGCACGGAACTGGCAGAGCACATCAAAGAAGCAGGGCCAAACCAGAGAGCAGAGTGCCCAGATATCCCGATCTCTGCCAAATGACCTGCCTGTAAGTGAGTGAACCCTTGAGAATCTGCAGCTCCACTGATCCTGGGTTCTTCTAAAACAGAAGCCAGGCATCGAACCCCCTCCCACCCATATACCCACTTTGGGAAACAGAGGGGCACTTGGAACATTGAAGTTCCTGCTCTGTGGGTCTAATTGAGGAGTTAAGGCAGTTAATGCCAGAAATTGCGCTGCGATCATCACTAGCGCCTGCGACATATACATTGCAGAGCCCCTCCCACACACTCAAGGGTTCAACATTAGCCATCACTCTGTCCCTTGAGACACACGCCCACGCCCACTTACACACACACACACACACACACACACACACATATACACACGCACGCACGCTTGCATTTGCCTCTGTTTGTGCCTGCGTACTTTCCTCCTACAGGTACAGATAGTCCTCAGCACACGCTAAGGACACGGGACCTCTCTCAACTTCCTCAAGAATTCTCCAGACTCGAGAGAGAGACAGTACCAGTCTGATCGGCAGAATCCAAAAACAAACAGGGAAGGTCTCAGATAAGCCAATGGCCAGGGGTAGGTGAAAGAAAACTTCCAACATAAATCAGGACATCATGACTTCACCAGCAAACCCCAAAATCGATGAATACTCCAATTCATCAGAAGCACAGGAAAATGACCTTAAAGCCATGCTTGCTCAATTATTTGAGGCTCATAAGGAGGAAATGAACAAATCTTTCAAAGAGTTGGCCAGTCAATTGGAGATAAAGAGAGAAGAAATAGACAAAACCCTTAAAGAAACACAGGCAAACATAGCCAAACAAATAGAGGCACAAGTAGAGAAAAAATTAGTGGCATACAAAAAGGAAATGAACAAAGAAATAGAGTCCATCATAGAGAGACAGGAATCCAAATTCAAACACATGGAAGAAATGGTGCAAGGCATGAAAACAGAATTAGAATCAATAAAGAAAACACAAAATGAGAAAACTCTTGAGCTGGAGAACTTGGAGAAAAGATCAGGAACCACAAAAGTAAGCATCACCAACAGAATACAAGAGATGGAAGAGAGAATCTCTGGAGCTGAAGACACACTTGCAGAAATTGATACTTCTCTCAAAGAAAAAGTAAAATCAGAAAAATTTCAATCACAAAATATCCAAGAAATCAAGGATGCTATGAAAAGACAAAATCTAAGAATAATAGGAATTGATGAAAAAGAAGACTCCAGGCTCCAAGGTCCAGAAAATATTTTCAAGAAAATCATAGAAGAAAATTTTCCCAACTTAAAGAAAGAGATGTCCATAAATATACAAGAGGCCTACAGAACACCAAATAGACTAGACCGGAACAGAAACACACCATGTCACATCATAGTCAAAACACTAAATCTACAGAACAAAGAAAAGATACTAAAAGCAGCAAGGGAAAAAGGCCAAGTAACATATGAAGGTAGACCTATCAGAATCACACCAGACTTCTCATCAGAAACTATGAAAGCCAGAAGGGTCTGGGCAAGCACCATGGAGACTCTAAGAGATCACAAATGTCAACCCAGACTACTATACCCTGCAAAGCTTTCAATCAACATAGATGGAGAAAACAAAATATTCCATGACAAAACTAAATTTACGCAATATCTATACAGCAAACCAACCCTACAGAAGATACTAGAAGGAAAACTCCAATCCAACGAAAACGAATTCACCCAAGAAAACAGGGCATACAGATAATGTCCCAACAAAAATGAAAAGAAAACAAGCAATGAAACAAGGTAAGATCATCGACTCCATTACACAAGGAACTAACATGCATTGGTCAATATTATCTATCAATATTAATGGACTCAACTCACCAATAAAAAGACACAGGCTAACAGAATGGTTACGGAAACAGGACCCAACATTCTGTTGCATCCAAGAAACACACCTATGCAACAAAGATAAACACTACCTCAGAGTAAAGGGCTGGAAAAATGTTTTTCAAGCAAATGGTTCCAGAAAACAAGCTGGAGTAGCCATCCTAATATCTAATAAAATAGACTTTCAACCCAAGTTAATCAAAAAAGATAAGGAGGGCCACTATATTCTCATCAAAGGAAAAATCCAACAAGAGGACATCACAATTTTGAATATCTATGCCCCAAATACAAGAGCACCTACATTCGTAAATGAAACAATATTAAAGCTTAAATCATACATTGATCCTAATACCTTAATAGTGGGAGACTTCAACACCCCACTCTCATCAAGGGACAGATCAACCAGACAGACACCAAATAGGGAAATGAAAGCACTCACAGAATCCCTAAATCAAATGGACCTAATAGATGTCTACAGATCTTTTCACCCAAACTCAAAAGAGTACACCTTCTTTTCAGCACCGCATGGAACCTTCTCCAAAATAGACCATATAGTTGGTCACAAAGCAAGCCTCAACAGATACAAAAGAATTGAAATAATCCCTTGTATACTATCTGACCACCATGGACTAAAGCTGGACATCAACAACAACAGAAACAACAAAAAGCCGACACGCACATGGAAACTGAACAACTTACTACTCAATGACAGCTGGGTCAAGGAAGAAATAAAGAAAGAAATTAAAGACTTTCTAGAATTCAATGAAAATGAAGGCACAACATACCCAAATTTATGGGACACATTGAAAGCAGTGCTCAGAGGAAAATTTATAGCACTAAGTGCCTACAAGAAGAAATCTGTAACATCACATACAAACAACTTAATGGCCCAACTGAAAAACCTAGAAAAAAAAGAAGCAGATACACCCAAGAGGAGCAGACGGCTGGAAATAATCAAACTAAGGGCAGAAATCAATCAATTAGAAACAAATAAAATTATCCAAAGAATCAATGAAACAAAAAGCTGGTTCTTTGAGAAAATCAACAAGATAGACAAACCCTTAGCCAAACTAACTAAAAAGCAGAGAGAAACCATACAAATCAGCAAAATCAGAAAGGAAAATGGGGACATAACTACAGACACTGAGGAAATCCAAACGATTATTAGGTCATACTACAAAAGCCTATACGGCACAAAATTTGAAAATCTAAATGAAATGGATAACTTTCTTGACAGATTCCATCTACCAAAATTAAGTCAAGATCAGGTAGAAAGACTGAATAGCCCTATATATCCCAAGGAAATTGAAGCAGTCATTAACAGTCTCCCCTCCAAAAAAAGCCCTGGACCAGATGGCTTCAGCGCAGAATTCTACAAGACCTTCAAAGACGTACTAACACCAATTCTCCTCAAACTATTCCACAAAATAGAAATAGAAGGAACACTACCAAACTCATTCTATGAAGCCATAGTCACTTTGATACCTAAACCACACAAAGATCCAACAAAAAAAGAGAACTTCAGACCTATCTCTCTTATGAACATTGATGCAAAAATACTCAATAAAATACTTGCAAACCGAATCCAAGAACACATCAAAGATATCATCCACCATGTCCAAGTAGGCTTCATCCCAGGAATGCAAGGGTGGTTCAACATACGGAAATCCATCAATGTAATCCACCACATAAACAAAATGAAGGAGAGAAACCACATGATCATCTCCTTAGATGCTGAAAAAGCATTTGACAAAGTCCAACACCCATTTATGTTTAAAGTCTTGGAGAGATCAGGGATACAAGGCACATACCTAAAGATAGTAAAGGCAATATACAGCAAGCCTATAGCCAACATCAAACTCAATGGAGAGAAACTTAAATCAATCCCACTGAAATCAGGGACAAGACAAGGCTGCCCACTCTCTCCATATCTCTTTAACATTGTACTTGAAGTCCTAGCCAGAGCAATAAGACAACTAAAGGAGATCAAGGGGATACAAATCGGAAAGGAAGAGGTCAAAGTGTCACTATTTGCAAATGATATGATAGTATACATGAGCGACCCCAAAGATTCAACCAGAGAACTTCTTCAGCTGATAAACACCTTCAGCAAAGTGGCAGGATACAAAATCAACTCAAAAAAATCAGAAGCCCTCTTGTATACCAAAGACAAAAAGGCTAAGAAAGAAATTAGGGAAACAACACCCTTCACAATAGCCACTAATAACATAAAGTACCTTGGTGTGACTCTAACCAAGCAAGTGAAAGACCTGTTTGAGAAAAACTTCAAGTCTTTGAAGAAAGAAATTGAAGAAGATCTCAGAAGATGGAAAGATCTCCCGTGCTCATGGATTGGTAGGATTAACATTGTCAAAATGGCCATCCTGCCAAAAGCAATCTACAGATTCAATGCAATTCCCATCAAAATACCAACTCAATTCTTTACAGACCTTGAAAAAAAGATGCTCTGCTTCATATGGAGAAACAAAAAACCCAGAATCGCCAAAACGATCCTGTACAACAACAGATCATCTGGAGGTATCTCCATTCCCGATCTCAAGCTGTACTACAGGGCAACAGTAATAAAAACTGCATGGTATTGGCATAGAAACAGAAAGTAGGATCAATGGAATCGCATAGAAGACCCAGAAATAAACCCACACACCTATGAATACTCAATATTTGACAAAGAAGCCAAATCCATTCAATGGAAAAAAGACAGCATCTTCAACAAATGGTGCTGGACCAACTGGATGTCTACATGCAGAAAAATGAAAATAGATCTATATTTATCACCCTGCACAAAACTAAAGTCCAAGTGGATCAAGGACCTCAACACAAAACCAGATACTCTAAATCAGTTGGAAAAAAAATTGGGAAACAGCCTAGAACTCATTGGCACAGGAGACAACTTCCTGAACAGAACACCAACAGCACAGGCTCTAAGAGCAACAATCAATAAATGGGACCTTATGAAACTGAAAAGCTTCTGTAAAGCAAAAGACACTGTCATCAAAACAAATAGACAGCCTACAGATTGGGAAAGAATCTTCACCAACCCTTTATCTGACAGAGGGTTAATATCCAGTATATATAAAGAACTAAAGAAGCAGAAAAGCAACAAACCAAGTAATCCACTTAAAAAATGGGGAACAGAGCTAAACAGAGAATTCTCGAAAGAGGAACATTGAATGGCAGAGAAACACTTAAAGAAATGCTCAACCTCATTAGCCATTAGGGAAATGCAAATCAAAACGACCCTGAGATTTCACCTTACACGCATCAGAATGGCCAAGATGAAAAGCTCAAGTGATAGCACATGCTGGAGAGATTGTGGAGAAAAGGGAACCCTCCTCCATTGCTGGTGGGAATGTAAACTGGTTCAACCACTTTGGAAGTCAATCTGGTGCTTTCTCAGACAACTAGGAGTAGTGCTACCTCAAGACCCAGCTATACCACTCCTAGGTATATACCCAAAATTTGCTCAAGTACACAACAAGGACATTTGTTCAACCATGTTCATAGCAGCTTTATTTGTAATAGCCAGAACTTGGAAACAACCCAGATGTCCATCAACGGAGGAATGGATACAGAAACTGTGGTATTTTTACACAATGGAATACTACTCAGCAATCAAAAAGGAAGAAATCATGAAATTTGCAGGCAAGTGGTGGGATCTAGAAAAGATCATTCTGAGTGAAGTATCCCAGAAGGAGAAAGACAAACTTGGTATATACTCGCTTATATAGACCTACAAGATATGATAAACATAATGAAATCTACACACCTAAAGAAGATAATCAAGAAAGTGGACACAGGCGAAGGTGATTAATCCTCATTTAGAAAGACAAATGGGATGTGCATTGAACTTATGACAGGAGTCTACCACAAAAGGCATCTGAAAGACTCTACCTAGCAGTGTTTCAAAGCAGACACTAAGACTCATAACCAAACCCTCGGCAGAGTGCAGGGAATCATATGAAAGAAGGGAAGTTAGTATGATATGGAAAGGATAGGAGCTCTACAAGGACCAAACATATCTGGGCACAGGGTCTTTTCTGAGACTGACACTCAACCAAGGACCATCTATGGATATAACCTAGAACTTCTGCTCGGATGTGGCCCGTGGTAGCTCAGTAACCAAGTAGTTTTCCAAAGTAAGGGGAACACGGACTATTTCTAACAGGATCTCAAGGGCAGGCTGTTTGACCCCCTCCCCCCGGGGAGGAGCAGTCTGTTAGGCCACAGAGGAGGACTTTGCAGCCAGCCCTGAAGATACCTGATAAAACAGGGTCAGATGAAAGGGGAGGAGGTCCTCCCTTATCAGTAGACTTGGAAAGGGGCAGGGAGGAGACCAGGGAGGGAGTGTGGGGTTGGGGAGGGAATGAGGGAGTGGGATACAGCTGGGACACAGAGTTAACAAAATGTAACTAAAAAGAAAAAAATAATAAATAATAAAAATAAATAAAAAAAGACCTCTAAAGTCTCCTCTAAAAATCAACTATAGTTGAAATTGTCAGTGTATCACTACACACAATTAACACAAAAAATTCAGTAGCTATTATATGAACAAAATTACAAAACAATTTTTTCTTTCTTTTTTAATTTTTTAATAATTAAACTTTATTTATTTTGTATCCCCCATAAGCCCCTCCCTCCTCCCCTCCCGACCCCACCCTCCCTTCCATTTCTGCATGCATGCCCCTCCCCAAGTCCACTGATAGGGGAGGTTCTCCTCTCCTTTCTGATCTTAGTCTATCAGTTCTCATCAAAAGTGGCTGCATTGTCCTCTTCTGTGGCCTGGTAAGGCTGCTCCCCCCTCAGGGGGAGGTGATCAAAGAGCAGGCCAATCAGATTATGTCAGAGGCAGTCCCTCTTCCCATTACTAGGTAACCAACTTGGACAATGAAGCTGCCATGGGCTACATCTCTGCAGGGGTTCTAGGTTATCTCCACGAATAGTCCTTGGTTGGAGTATGAGTCTCTGGGAAGTTCCCTGTGTTCAATTTTTCTTGTTCTGTTGCTCTCCTTGTGGAGTTCCTGTCCTCTCCAGCTCTTACTATTTCCCACTTCTTACATAAAATTCCATTCACTCTGCCCGACAGTTGGCCATCAGGCTTAGCATCTGCTTTGATAGTCTGCAGGGCAGAGGCTTTCAGAGGCCCTCTGTGGTAGGTTCCTAGTTTGTTTCCTGTTTTCTTCTTCTGGCTTTCAGAGCCCCTCTGTAGCAGGTTTCTAGGTTGTTTCCTGTTTTCTTCTTCTTCTGATATCCATCCTCTTTGCCTTTCAGGATGGGGATTGAACATTTTAGTTAGGGAACTCTCTCTTGCTTGGTTTCTTTAGATGCATAGATTTTAGTGGGTTTGTCCTATGTTGTATGTCTATATGAGTGAGTATATACCGTGTGTGTCTTTTTGCTTCTGGGACAACTCACTTAGGATGATCCTTTCCAGGTCCCACCATTTACCTGCAAATTTCATGATTTCCTTATTTTTCATTGCTGAGTAATATTCCATTGTATAGATGTACCACAATTTCTGCATCCATTTTTCAGTTGAGGGGGCATCTGGGTTGTTTCCAGCTTCTGGCTATTACAAATAAAGCTGCTACAAACATGGTTGAGCAAATGTCCTTTTTGTGTGCTTGAGCCTCTTTTGGATATATGCCTAGGAGTGGTATGGCTGGATCTTGAGAAAGTGCTATTCCTAGTTGTCTGAGAAAGTGCCAGATTGATTTCCGGAGTGGTTGTACAAGTTTACATCCCCACCAGCAGTCGAGAAGGGTTCTCCTTTCTCCACAACTTCTCCAGCATGTGTTGTCCCTTGAGTTTTTGATCTTGGCCATTCTGATGGGTGTAAGGTGAAATCTCAGGGTTGTTTCGATTTGCATTTCCCTAATGGCTAATGAGGTTGAGCATTTCTTCACATGCTTCTCTGTCATTATGATATTCCTCTACAGAGAATTCTCTGTTTAGCTCTGTTCCCCATTTTTTAAGTGGATTACTTGGTTTGCTGCTTTTCAGCTTTTTTAGTTCTTTATATATACTGGATATGAGTCCTCTGTCAGATAAAGGGTTGGTGAAGATTCTTTCCCAATCTGTAGGCAGTCGCTTTGTTTTGATGACTTTGTCCTTTGCTTTCCAGAAGCTTTTCAGTTTCATGAGGTCCCATTTATTGATTGTTGCTCTTAAAGCCTGTGCTGTTGGTGTTCTGTTTAGGAAGTTTTCTCCTGTACCAATGAGTTCTAGGGTATTCCCCACTTTTTTTTCTAGCCGATTTAATGTGTCTGGTTTTATGTTGAGGTCTTTGATCCACTTGGACTTCAGCTTTGTGCAGGGTGATAAGTATGGATCTATTTTCATTTTTCTACATGTAGACATCCAGTTGTACCAGCACCATTTGTTGAAGATGCTATCTTTTTTCCATTGTATGGTTTTGGCATCTTTGTCAAATATCAGGTGTCCATATGTGTGGGTTTATTTCTGGGTCCTCTCTTCGGTTCCATTGATCCACCATTCTGTTTCTATGCCAGTACCATGCAGTTTTTAAAACTGTTGCTCTATAGTACAACTTAAGATCAGGGATGGAGATACCTCCAGAAGATCTTTTATTGTAGAGGATTGTTTTAGCAATTCTGGGTTTCTTGTTATTTCATATGAAGTTGAGAATTTTTCTTTCCAGGTCTGTGAAGAATTGTGTTGGTAATTTGATGGGAATTGCATTGAATCTGTAGATTGCTTTTGGTAAGATGACCATTTTTACTATGTTAATCCTGCCAAGCCATGAGCATGGGAGATCTTTCCATCTTTTGATATCTTCTTCTAATTCTTTCTTTATAGACTTGAAAATTTTTTCATACAAGTCTTTGAGTTCCTTGGTTAGGGTTACTCCGAGGTACCTTATGTCATTTGTGGCTATTGTGAAGGGTGTTGTTTCCCTAATTTCTTTCTCAGCCCTTTTGTCTTTTGTATACAGGAGGGCTACTGATTTTTTGAGTTTATTTGAGTAAATTTTGTATCCAAAATAGTTTTCATTGAAATAAACAAAATAGTCTTAAATTTCATATGAAAACACAAAAGACCCAGAATAGTCAATGATGCAGAACAACGTAAAAACTGTGGGATATAGCATAATCTCAAATTTCAAATTATACTACAAAGCCATAGTAATAAAATACCATGATTCTGGCATTAAAAGCAGACAAATTGATCAGTAAAATAGAATTAGGGAAACAGATATGTACAGATCATACGTCTATTACATTCTTTTGCCCATGGAAGAACTATTACCTACTAAACTTATTCTCTTATGAGACGATAAAAGAAGCCTCTCAGACTTTAGGTTATTTTGTAAAACTCACAACTGTGAATCTGGCACAAGTTTTGGCCACTTAATAAGTGTATTAATTATTTTTCTGTTGCTGTGATAGAACACCATGACCCAAAAGCAACTTAATAAAGATGTTTGTTTTGGCTCACCATTCCTCATGGATAAGAGTCCATGATGGCAGACCATCAAGAAGCTGAGACTTAACATTTGTAATTAAAAGCACATAGAAGAGAAAGAAAGTTACTTGGTGAAGCTTTTTAAAACACAAAACCCTCCCCCAGTGACATGCTTTCTCTAGCAAGGCTGTACCTCTTAAACCTCCCCAAAGTGCATCAACAACTGGGGATCAAGTGTTCAAGTGCCAGAGACTATGAAGAACATTTCCCATTGAAACCACCACAATATGACCCCAATAATCGATGAAAAGAGGCATACAAACACACACACACACACACACACACACACACACACACACACACACACAGAGAGAGAGAGAGAGAGAGAGAGAGAGACAGAGACAGAGACAGAGAGAGACAGAGAGAGTCAAGCAATCAGTATATTTTAAGAAGTACATATTTCCCAGGCATCATGCTAGGCATTTGATCAGTGAAACAATGATTTCCTGACCGTAACAGACAAAGGGTAAACTGAATAAGCTTCTCACCAGGGCCTTTTTATTTTCTGTTTTACATATGGCAACTTTTAACATAACATGAATGAATTTGAAAGGAATTAAAAGTTGTACAAGAATTTGTGATCCGACAGTAAGCAGAAGGAAAGCTATAGGCCTGTGCTTGTATGATCACTGAAGGTACCAGTTGTTCTCTGGGTGAACACTCTGATGACCATTTTTCACAGAGAGAAACTGAGCTGAGGAAAACTATTTCCTATGCCTCATGATCCTAGAAATGCACTATCTGTACCTAGGAATCCTCCATGGAGATTAATCTCCCATTGCAGGATATCCACAGAATTTCAACTGAGAACAGATCCAGGCAAGATCTTGTTATACATCAGCAGTATTTCATGGTGGTGTCCCTTTGTTTCCTCAGCCTTTGTGATCTCTAAGAAAACATCTCAGGGTCTTTACAACACTTAGTATAGAAGATAGACAGAGTTTATTATAGAGCAAGTGAATATGACTCAAGGGATAGAGTAGGCAATCATCAAAGGGATCATTGCAGACCAGAACTGGAAAGTGTTTATAATATCCAGAGAGACCACTGTGCTAATCACATTTATAGGTGGACTTCATATTATTTCTAAAGTCTCTAGAAGAGACAATTTTCCTGAGAGAATTTTTTCTGTCAGATAATTGACAGTTCTATTTGGTTTAACTCTTAAAGTATATAGCAATGGTATATAAAGCCTCCTGCTAGACAGTGGTCTTATAAAGTTTAGGGTTTCTAGAAGCACATTTACCCAGCTATCAATTAATCCCGACAATTCAGAATGTCTTGTCTCCTTTAGGCCAGACATATGACTCAGATTTCATTCTTCTGGCTAATAATTAGAGATCTGCTATTCAAATCCTTGCTTTTACAAGCTGATGAGTATGAAGGAGAGGCACAGCTATAATATCCTTTAAGTCTGCCAATATCCAACAACCTATTTAACACTTTCATCAGATCATGACATTCTCCATTAAATAGTCATTCCTGTCAAGTTTGGAATGGCAGCTTATGTTTATAATCCCAGCATTTAGGAGGCAAAGTCAGTAAGATTACTGGGTTCAAAGCTGGCTTGTGCTACATAGAGAATACTAAATGAGCCATTGCTACATAGCAAGGAATCATTTAAAAACAAATGTCATTCTGGTCACCATGGTTGCCTAGGCAGCATTAGGTTCCTATGGCAACCATGAAGAACAGGCTGTTCTACAAACTGAAAATGCTTCCAAACAGCCCTTGCTTTTAGTGCACCTACCTTTCCCTTAAATCAGAGCACCTTCACTTTTCAGGTCACCTAATAAGGCATGCTCATTAGAAGGAGTATGTCAGGATGCAGGTAATTTGAGAAGCACTGCTTAGAGTATAAACAAAGCCTGGTCCTGAACATGGACCCTGTTTTTCTCACCAGATCACCTCAGATCTCCATTGGGTTTCTATGGCAACCAAAATGCAGAGAATGGTCTACAAAATGAAACGATGCCACAAAGCTTTCCTTGCTCTTGCTTGTCCCCTGAAACAAAACACTTCACTCTTCAGGCCACTTGAAAAAGCATCCATTAGAGAAACCAGAACAACACAGGCAATGGGGAGAACTCTGCTCAGATGATGGGAATAAAGCATTCCCTGGTAAAGAATTTTGTTTGCTATAAAAGTAAGAACTTATCAGTAAGCAGGTTCTGAGGACTTCACCCAAGGGCATTTGGCATTGCTTTAACAATCTGAGAAAGAGCACATTAAGGTACGCACTATACTATGACGTTAGCCACCTACAGCAAAATAAAATAATACCCAGGCTAATCCAGGAAAAACAAACTTTCACTTACAGAATCTCCTAGTTATTTTGGGGGAGGAAGATAGGCCTATAAGAATACAATCAGATGCTACATAAAAAACCCTAATCATTTAATTGTATATAAATTAGCTGAGAATTTTTTTAAAATTTTTATTAATTACAGTTTATTCACTTTGTATCCCAGCTGTAGTCACCTTCCCCATCACCTCCCAATCCCACCCTCCATCTCTCATCCACTCCCATGACCCTCTCCCTGTCCAATGATAGGGAGGTCTTCCTCCCCTTCCATCTGACCCTAGTCTATCGGGTCTCATCAACACTGGCTACATTGTCTTCCTCTGTGGCCTGGTAAGGCTGCTCCCCCTTCTGGTGGAGGTGATCAAACTGCCAGTCCATGAGTCCCTGTCAGAGAAGGTCCTTGTTCCTATTACTGGGGAACCCTCTTGGACACTGAGCTGCCATGTCCTCCATTATTAGTATATTCTCCCTTGTAAGCATCTTTAACCAACACACATATATCCTCTTAAAAATTCATTCCTTCTCAATAGTAAGAATGACTTTCTTGGTGAGAGAGTTTGAAATGAGAATAGGGATGCAAATCCCAGGTCCTCTAGTTCTTCAAAATCCTTGGTAGCAACCTATGTAGAAACGCTAGTTCTCTCTCTCTCTCTCTCTCTCTCTCTCTCTCTCTCTCTCTGTGTGTGTGTGTGTGTGTGTGTGTGTGTGTGTTTGTCTTTTCGTATCTATGAAGAATATGTTCCAAGACCCTCTGCTCCACAGTAGATTGGATCCCTGAAACTACAGGTAGTACAGAATCAGTATAATGTGTTTTCCCTTTTATTCTCTACAATATTGCCATATAATACCAGCTGTCATCTGCTTTCTTGTGTTTTAAGGCCAGATGCTCTCTTAGTCTTAATACCTTTATGCTTTGGTGCCATTGTTAAGTGCTTCAGTATTTCAGCAGTCAATATAATAAACTGGATAGCTGTTAGGTGATTAATGGGCAGGTAGTACACACAATGTGGATATGGTGGACATAGAGATGAGTCATATTTTGCAAGGCAAAGTTAGAGACTCTAAGATTCCATCTTGTTTCTCAAGATAGCATGTGATTTGAAACTCATGGATTGTCTTTTTTTTTAATTTATTTTTTTATTCACTTTACATCCTGGTTGTAGCCTTATCCCTCCTCCTCTCCCATGCCTCCCCCCCTTCCCTCCTTCTTCTCCTTCCCTTTTTCTCAGAGAAGGGGAGCTCCCTTTTCCATCCATCCCAGCTAATCAAGTTGCATCAGGACTAAACATGTCCTCTTCCGCTATGGCCTGGTAAGGCAGTCCCGCCAGGGGGAAGTGATCAAAAAGATTGCAAGTGAGTCCTTGTCCAATGCAGTACACACTTCCCTTACTAGAGGACCCACATGAAGCCTAAGCTGCCATTCTGCTACATCTTTGTAGGGAGTCTAGGTCCAGTTCATGTGTGGCCCTTGGTTGATGCTTTAGTCACAGCAAGGCCCTCTGGTCGCTGGTTAGTTGGCTCTGTTGGTCTTCTGTCACCCCAGATCCTTTACTATGTGTAAGGCTAGAACTTACATATGACTGCTTCCAATCAGCACCCCCTCTTCTAACAGCAAATTCCCCACAAGGCTCAGAATTTAACTTACATTGGAATTTGGCCAGTCAGAGGATGAGATCTATCTGAGTTTCAGAAACCACAACCAAGGAAGGTAATAGAGTAGTTACAGTTGAAATACCACCCAGATCATGATTCATAAATTACTAATGTTTTCATTGTGGTTCGAAAGGATAGAACAAAAGAAAACAAAAACCCTACCTTACATCTTTAAAGTGCTCAAAAAGGAGATCACTTTTACTCATCAAGTACAGTAGTTTTCTTGGAATCAGGTCAGCTGATTGGATATAGAAAATAATGGTCTTCACTTAGGCTAAAGATCTAAAAGGTAACTCACCCAGAAGCAAGTTCTCAATCAAAATAAAACAATGTTTAATGTAAAACTTGAGCACTCCTGGACAATCCAGTTGACACAAATTCACCTTTATAGAGGATGGGCATTTAGGTTTGGGTGATTAAGTAAAAGTTAAGATACTACCCACAGGGAAAATAATCTATAAAAGTAGCAACAATTAGTTAACAGATAATTGTTTATATTATGGAGGGGAACAAAATGAGGTATAAGAAAGTATTTGGGCACAGTGGTCTTTTCTGAGATTGATACTCCAACCAAGGACAATTCACGGAGATAACCTAGAACCCCTGCTCAGATATAGCCCATGGCAGCTCAGTATCCAAGTGAGTTCCCTAGTAATGGGAACAGGGACTGTCTCTGACATGAACTCAGTGGCTAGCTCTTTGACCGCCTCCCCCAGATGAGGGAGCAGCCTTGCCAGGTCACAGAGGAGGACAATGCAGCCAGTTCTGATGAGACTGGATAATCTAAGGTAAGAAGGAAGGGAAGAAGGACCTCTCCTACTCATGGAATTGGAGAGTGGCATAGGAGGAGATGAGGGAGGGAGGGTGAGAATGGGAGGGAAGAGGGAGGAGACTATAGCTGGGATAAAAATTGAATAAACTGTAATATAAAAAATAAAAGTTTAATTAAAAAAGTAGAACAACAACATAAAAAGTAATAGGCTAATCTGTGTTTCTAAATGTACATTTTGGTACTGGTGCTTGTTCAGTGAGAAAAGGGTGTTAATATGTACTATTAAACAGTGATGGAGTTTAATGGCATAGCAAATATGTGAAGTGAATTGTCTCAAAACAATAGAACATAAATATATTTACAATCATATTGTTTACTGTGGAATCAAAATGAAATATTAAACTAATTATTTGGGAGCTGGGCATAGTAGATTGTAATGGAAGTTTTGGTTTCTTTAAAAACTCAGTTATGTTATTACAAACATGTTTTTATTATTATCCCAAGTGTGAGATTTTAGTTTATCCACAGCTGATAATTGCCTAGTGCAGTCATGTGGTCTTTGCCAGCTGAAGTTAGTTGAATTCTGAGGATTTTAAGGGATATAAATACAATAGCCCAGAGGAAGTGGTGTGCTAGCTTGGAGGAGCCTGAGGAGTACTGCTTGCTGTGTTTGCTGGTTTGCTGGCTTGTGGTTACCTGGACTTTGTGATATCCTGACTGAGATTGGTATTGCACCCCCTCCCAATCCTGGTATCCTGCCCAACAGGAAAAAATAAAGAGGTCTATGGCCCCTTTCTCTTCCAACTTTCTTTTCCCCTAACTGGAGTGGGAGGTTTGGAAGGGAGGTACAAGCTTTAAAGAGCCCCCAAATAAAGTAGTGTCTGAAAAACTATCACCTATTGTACAGCATATCTATAATCTCGACACATTGCAGTCTGAGACAGGAGTACAATTGTGAGTTTGACTGATTTCCTTGGACTGATTTTCAGGCTGTCTCAAACCAAAAACAACAAAAAATATTTGATAATAACCTAAAATTTACATATTAGATAGAGATGCAGAATGATTTTATTTTATATACTTTCATGTCTATGGTTTGGTCATTGAAAATGTATTAAATAGAAAGTTGAAAACAACTATGCAGGGTTTTTGGACAGCAGCTCAGCAGTGAGAACAGAATGACCAGCAGGCCATACTTTAGAGCCCAAAACCTGGACATCTGTATTTCCCAGGTGAGAGGAGAACCCACGGGGAAACACGAGGGTCCATCTTCAGGCCATCTGGCTAGTACAAGGAAAATCTCACAGGCTACACCCTGGCAGGCCACAGCCTTAGGCCACCAGCCCAAGCCCACCATCTGTGGATATCTTCCTGGTACTGAAGGTTCAAGTCTCTGACCTCAGTTGCTCACTCTCACTGTCTGTGAGATGGATACTTTCTGGAACTGCGAGTGAGGCCCGAAAACCAGGTGCCCACTCTCACCATCCTGTGGACACCTTCTGGCACCAGTGGCTCCATGTTCCAAACTTGAGCACCCACGATCACTATCACTTGGAGAGGATACCTTCTAGTACTTGGGGCTCGTGGCTCCAAACTCTAGGCTCACTTTCACCATCTGGGTAAATGGCTCCAACCTTGGGACTTCCCATGTGCAGGTCCCATGGAAGCAATCCAGACACTGTTCCAAGCCTCAACCTGTGTCCCTAAGGATCAAAGGTTCTCTAAAAAAGCTGCATCCAGGAAGCACAGTATCTGAGTACAGTGTCTGGGCTCAGATACCTCAGACCAAGAAAGCCAGTGGCAGTACAACTGACTCCAGAACTTCTCTCTTCCAAAGGAATATCCCTGAGCTTCTGGAGAATCCAGGTGCTCTCCAGGATCAAATATCTGAGAAGACCCATGCACAATTCTCTGAGAACCACCCATAAGTCCAAGATCATTCCCACCAATCTGAGAAGGGCTTCTTCAGGAACATCCAACTTCTTGCCCAGGGCCCTTCCCCCATTCTTGGGAACTCCTGTAGGCAACAGGATTTAACATCCAATGCCAGAGACAATGAGGTGGCTAGATGTCAACATAAAAACACAACCACCAAAACCAAAGCAATATGACATTACCAGAACCCAGATATCCAAAGGCAAGCACCTTTGGATTCTCTAACACATCTGAAACACAAGAATATGACCTTTAATCTATGCTTATGAAGATGCTTCAAACAAATCAAAGCCTTTAGAAAGGAAATAATTAAATCACCGAAAGAAACACAGGAAAGTTAAAACAAACACGTGAAGGAATTGGAGAAATCATATAATGAAAAGCAAGAAAATACAAACAGGTGAAGGAAATCAACAAAACAGTTCAAGATCTGAAGATGGACATAGAAACATTAAAGAAAGTACAAACTGAAGAAATCCTGGAGAGGAAGAACTTAGAGAACAAAACAGGAACTACAAAGGAAAGACTCACCAATGGAATATAGAATGTGGAGAAAAGAATCTCAGGTGTAGAAGACACAAAGGAAGAAATTGATGCATCTGCCAAAGAAAATGTTAAATCCAAAAAAATCCTGACATAAAACATCCAAGAAATCAAGGACACCATGAAAATAGGAAACCTAAGAATAATAGGAATAGAAGAAAGAGAAGATTCCTGGCTCCAAGGACCACAAAATATTTTCAACAAAAAAATAGAAGAAAATTTCCTCAATCTTAAAAGATGCCTGTAAGCATATACAGGAGGCCTACAGAACATAAAACAGATTAGACCAGAAAAGAATATCCTCCTGTCATATAATGATCAAAATACTAAATGTACAAAACAAAGAAAAAAATAATTAAAAGCCACGAGGAAAAAAGCCAAGTAACATATAATGGCAAACCTATCTAAATGACATCTGATTTCCGAGGAGAGACCATAAAACCCAGAAGGCCTGGGCAGATGTCTTGCAAACCCTAAGAGACCACAGATGGCAGTCTTGACTACTATACCCAGCAAAACTTTCAATCACTATACATGAAGAAAACAAGATATTCAACGAGAGAACCAAATTTAAACAATATATATGCACAAATCCAGCCATACAAAAGATACTAGAAGTAAAACTCCCACCTGAGGAAGTTAACCACACCCAAAAACCACAAGATATAAATAACTTCACAATCTTCTGGATCCAGACGGTGCAGGAGCCGCAGGTTACTGTGCAAACATGGCCAAGTCCAAGAACCACACCACACACAACCAGTCCTGCAAATGGCACAGAAATGGCATCAAGAAACCCCGGTCACAAAGATAAGAAAATCTTAAGGGTGTGGACCCCAAATTCTTGAGGAACATGCACTTTGCCAAGAAGCACAAGAAAGGCCTGAAGAAGATGCAAGCAAACAACGCAAAGGCAATGAGTGCGTGAGTAGAGGCCATCAAGGCCCTTGTGAAGCCTGCAGCTGTTAAACCCAAGATGTCAAAGGCCCCCAGCTGCAAACTCAGCCATCTGATTCTTATTGCTCACCCCAAGCTTGGGAAGCAGATTCGAAGCTACATGGCTAAGGGTCGTAGACTCTGCAAATCAAAGCCCAAGGTTCAAACCAAGGCAGAGGCCACAGCTCCAGCTAAGGGGAAGGCTTCAGCTCCAGCTCCAGCTCAGGCTCCCAAAGGTGCCCAGGTCCCTGTGAAGACCCCGTAGGAAAGGGTTCTGCTAATGTGAAGGCAGACAGACTGGTGTGACACACCCACCTACACACTATTTACAGATGACCAGTGTCCTATGCTGTTTTTACAAATAAACCTGAGGCAAGATCTGTTAAAAAAAAAGAAAAAAATTTGCTACAGTAAAACCAAAAGTTGACCAGCACACAAACGCACTACCACAACCAACAGTAAAACAAAAGGAACGGTCACTGAACATTAATACCTCTAAATGTCAATGGACTTAACTCTCCAAAAAAAAAAGATACAGACTAACAGAATTGATGCAGAAACAGGACCCAATATTCTCCTGCATAAAAGAAACATATCTCAGCCACAAAGATGGACATTATCTCAGAGTAAAGGGTTGGAGAGAGATTTTCCAAGGAAACGGATCCAAGAAGCAAGCTGGTGTAGCCATTCTAATATGTAATAAAATAGACTTTCAACCAAAATTAACCAAACAAGATGGAGAGGGACACCTGATTCTCATCAAATGAAATATCCAACATGAGAACATCACAATCCTGAACATATATGCACCCAATACAATGGTTCCTATGTTTGTAAAAGAAACATTATTAAAGCTTATATCACACATTGATCCCAATACCTTAATAGTGGGAGTCTTCAACACTCCACTGTGACCAAGGGACAAATAATTGAGACAGAAGCTAAATAGAGAAATGATGACACTTACAGGTGTCTTAAATTGAATGGATCCAGAGATGTCTACAGAACTTTTCACCCAAACTCAAAAAAAAAATATACCTTCTTCTCAGCACCTCATGGAACCTTCTCCAAAATTGAACATATAGCTTGTCACAAAGCAAGTCTCAGCAGATAAAAAAGATTGAAATAATCCCTTGTATCCTATCATACCACTATGACTAAAGCTGGACTGAACAACAGCAAAAATAACAGAAAGCTTACACACACATGGAAACAGAAAAACTCTCTACTCTACACAGCAATAGCTGTGTCAGGAAACAAAGAAATTAATGACTTCCTACAATTCAATGAAAATGAAGGTACAACATACTCAAACTTATGGGACACAATGAAAGCAGTGTTAAGAGGAAAGTTCATTGAACTAAGTGACTTCATAAAGGAATTCAAAACATCTCATACAAGCAACTTAATGGCTCACCTGAACGTCCTAGGAAAAAAAGAAGTGGACACAACCAAGAAGAGTAGACAGCTGCTGAAAATAATCAAACTCAAGGTTGAAAGCAATAAATTAGAAACAAAGATAACAATTTAATAAATCAACATAACCAAGAGCTGGTTTGAGAAAAATCAACAAGATAGACAAAACCTTAGCTAAACTAACTAAAAGACAGAAAAACACCATCCAAATTTAAAAAATCAGATCAATAGACACTGAGGAAACCCAAAGAATCATTAGGTCTTACATCAAAAGCCTATATGCCACAAAACTTGAAAATCTAAATGAAATGGACAATTTTCTTGATAGATTTCACTTAACAAAGTTGAATCAAGATTAGGTAAGTAAATTAAACAGTCCTTTAACCCTTAAGGAAATATAAGCAATTATCAAAAGTATCCCATCCAAAAAAAAAAAGCCCTAGGCCAGCCTGTTTCAGCTCAGAATTCTACCAGACATTCAGACATTCAAAGAATTAATACTAATACTCTTCAAACTATTCCACAAAATAGAATCAGAAGGAATATTATCAACCTCATTGAATGAGGCCACAGTCACCTTGATAGCTAAACTACATAAAGATCCAACAAAAAATGAACTTCAGACCTGTATCTCTTATGAACATTGATGCAAAAATTCTCAATAAAATACTTGCAAACTGAATCCAAGAACACATCAAAGATCTCATCCATCATGACTAAGTTTTCTCATCCCAGAAATACAAGAGTGTTTCAACATACAGAAATCCATCAATCTAATCCACCATATAAACAAACTGAAAGAAAAAAAAAACCCACATGGTCTTCTCCTGGGATGTTGAAAAATTTTAAAAAACCCGTTCATGTTTAAAGTTTTGGAGAGATCAGGATACAAGACACATTCCTAAACATAGTAAAGGTGATATACAACAAACCTGTAGCCAACATTAAACTAAATGGAGAGAAACTTAAATCAATTCCACCAAAATCAGGGACAGGACAAGGCTGCCCACTCTCCCTGTATCTCTTCAACATAGTACTTGAAATCCTAGCTAGACAACTAAAGGAGATCAAGGGGAAGCAAATCAAAAAGGAAGAAGCCAAAGTATCACTATTTGCAGATGATATGATTGTATGCATGAGTGACTCCAAAAAATGCTACCAGAGAACTCCTTCAGTTGATAAATACCTTAAGCAAAGTGGCTGAATAAAAAATTAACTCAAAAAATCATTAGCCCTCCTGTATACAAAAGAAAAAAAAGGCTGAGAAATAAGTTAAGGAAACAACACCCTTCACAATAGCCACAAATCACATAGAGTACCTTGGTGTGACTCTAACAAAGCATGTGAAAGACCTGTTTGTAAGAAAACTTCAAGTCTCTGAAGAAAGAAATTGAAGGAGATATCAGAAGATTTTCCCATGCTCATGGATCATTAGGATTAACATAGTGAAAATGGCCATCCTGCCAAAATCAATCTACAGATTCAATACAATCCCCATCAAAATACTAAGACAATTCTTTACAGACCTTGAAAGAATCATTCTCAAATTCATATGGAAAAACAAAACAAAACAAAAATCCAGAATTGCTAAAACAAACCTGTACAACAACAGATCTTCTGGAGGTATTTCAATCCCTATTCTCAAGCTGTACTATACAGCAACAATAATAAAAACTTCATGGTACTAGTATAGAAAGACTGGTGAATCAACGGAATCAAATTAAAGGCACAGAAATAAATTCACACATGTATGGATACTTGATTTTTGACAGAGAAGTCAAAACCATACAATGGAAAAAACAGCATCTTCAACAAATGTTGCTGGTCTAACAGGATGTCTACATGTGGAAAAATGTAAGTAGATCCATACTTATCACCCTGCACAAAACTAAAGTCCAAGAGGATGAAAGACCTCAACATAAAACCAGGCACACTTAATCTTTCAGAAAAAAAAGTGGGGAAGAGCCTTGAACTCATTGGTACAGGAGACGACTTCCTGAACAGAACACCAACAGCACAGGATCTAAGAGCAACAATCAGTAAATGGGACCTCATGAAACCGAAAAGCTACTGTAAAGCAAAAGTCACTGTCAACGGAACAAAATGAGAGCCGATAGACTGGAAAAAGATCTTCACCAACCCTACATCTGACAGAGGACTAATATCCAGAATATATAATGAAATCAAGAAGTTAAACAGCAGCAAACCAAATAATCCAATTTTAAAAATGGTGTATAGAGCTAAACAGAGATTTCTCAACAGAGGAATATTGAATGTCAGAGAAACAAAGAAATGCTCAAAGTCCTTAGTCATCAGGGAAATGTAAATCAAAACAACTCTGAGATTCTATTTTACCCCCCATCAGAATGGCTAAGGTCAAGTGACAACACATGCTGGAGAGGAAGTGGAGAAAGGAAATCCTTCCTTCATTGCTGGTGAGAGTGCAAACTTTTACAACCACCTTGGATGTCAACCTGGTGTTTTCTCAGAAAATTAGGAATAGTGCTACCTCAAGATCCATCTATAGTATTCTTGGGCATATACCTGAAAGATGCTCCACCATACAACAAGGATATTTGATTTGCTCAACTATGTTCATAGCAGCTTTATTCATAATAGCCAGAATCTGGAAACAACCTAGATATCCCTCAACCAAAGAATGGATACAGACATCGTGGGACATTTACACAACGGAATACTACACAGCTATTAAAAATAAGGAAATAATGAAATTTGCAGGCAAATGGACGGAGCTAGGAAAGGTCATCCTGAGTGAGTTAACCCAGAAGCAGGAAGACACACATGATATTTGGTCCCTTGTAAGTGGATATTAGCCGTATAGTACAGGATAACCATACTAAAATCCACAGACCTAAAGAAACTAAGCAATAAGGCAGCCCCTAGGGAAGATGCTTAATTTTCATTCAGAAGAGCAAACAGGATAGACAATGGAAGCAGTGGAAGAGTGGGAAGGGGATGGGAGCCTATCACAGAGGTCCTATGAAAGACTCCACCCAGCAGGGGATCAAAGCAGATGCTGAGATTCATAGCCAAACTCTGGTCGGAGAGCAGCGAGTCTTATGGAAAAAAAGGGGAGATAGAAGGACCTGGAGGGGACAGGAGCTCCACAAAGAGACCAACAACATAAAAAAAATCTGGGCTCAGGGGGCCTTCAGAGACTGAAGCATCAGCCAAGAATCATGCATGGAGAGGATCTAGACCCCCTGTTTAGATGTGGCAGCTGAGTCTCCAAGTGGGTTCCCTAGTAAGGGGAGCAGGGGCTGATTCTAACATGAACTCAGTTGCCTGCTCTTTGATCACTTCCCCTTGACAAGGCAGTCTTGCCAGGCCACAGTGGAAGAGGACCCAGGAAATTCTGATGAGACCCTATAGGCTAGAGTCTGATGGTAGGAGAGGAGCTCTCCTCCTTTCAGTGGACTAGTGGATAAGGGGGCAGGAACAGGAAGGGTGGGACCCGGGGGATATGATGGTGGGGGTTCAAATTGGGATATAAAGTGAATAAAAGGTAAAAAATTAAAACAAAACATTTAAAAATGAAACAAACTCCCACATGTCTGTAATCTTAACCTCAGGAAAGTGAGGTGGGAGTGCCAACTATGCAATACTTTGAAAAAAACAAGATCAAAAACTTGAAAACACTATCCTGAGCTGAGAAAAAAAGTAAGTTCATGTTGCTTCAGAAATGTTTTTAATATGCTATGTATTGAGTAAGAAAGCAATTGCAACAACATTCAAAAAACCTGTATAATTCCAAGACTATACCAAATCTCGGCATGAAGAGGAAGCCAGGCACACACCCTCCTCCCCCTGGATTATAGCCTTTAGTAAGTAGTCTCCAGAAGAAGATGACTCAGGAATATTGGGCCAACAGATATTGGTGTGGATTTTTTTTTTAAAAACAATACAGGGTTAGATGGGTAGGGAAGGGGTTGTGGATCTGGGAAGAGTTGGAGGGCAGATGAATTTGATCAAAAAACATATAATACTCTCAAATGTCCAATAAAAGATTTAAAACAAATGTTATCCAGGGCCTGGAGAGATGGCTTATGGGTAAAGTGCTTGCCATGGTAAGCATGAAGATCTGAGTTTGGGTCGCTAGAACCTATATAAAGTCGAAAGTATGATGGCATTTGCCTATAATCCCAGCAGCACATAGGATGGGCCTGGGGTTTCTCACTCACTAGCTAATAAGTGACCTCCAGGTTCAGTGAGAAACACTGTCTTTATGTATAATGTAGAAAGCAAAAGAAGAACAACCCAACTTGGGCCTCTGCCCTCCACAGACATGCACGGCACTCATGTGTGGACACATGCACACACAGTTTTTCTATCTTGCATGTGCATGTATTTTTGTCTTTAAACTCTTCACTATAATTATTCATATGCTAAGTGGTGTAGCTTTCTGCCCAGTTCAGTATAACTCAACTCACACTACTAAAAATGGAAGATTCTCGAACAGCAATACTGCAGCAAGATTACCACTAGAATACAGAGATTTTTAAAATAAGGCCTTTTCTTAGAGTGGTTCTTACGCTCCACTGTTACTTCTCACAGACCTATTCTTGTCAAATCTCTTCCTTGGCATTCATTGGTCACTAGGTGGCATCTAGAACTGATTAAACTGATATTTCTCTCTCTCTCTCTCTCTCTCTCTCTCTCTTTCCTTTCTTCCTTTTTTTTTTAATTTTGTTTTTCAAGACAGGGTTTCTCCATGTAGCCTCGAAATACAGAGTGACCTGGACTCACTCTGTACACCAGGCTGACCTCAAACTCAAATTGATCCGCTTGTCTCTGCCTCCCTGAGTGCTGAGATTAAAGGACTACACCACCATGCCTAGCTTAGAAATGAATTTCAACAGGTTATTTTCTCATAATGAAAATGCATGTTTTTTATAAGGGAGATTTTTTCTCCTCAAGACAGATTATGAAGAAACTACTAAGTGACTCAACTGTGTTTAACAAAGCTTCATTTAGCTGTAAAAGGATTGAAAGAATATACACACAGGTTGGAAGACTCTGCTATTAAGGTCGAAGCCCACCATGTCCGGATAGCTCTCTGAGTGAGGCACAAAATGGAAGATTCCCTTTCTCAGTGTGGCTTCATTCTCTGGCTGACCTTATCTGGAGAGCGTCCCTTATCTAGAGAGCGTCCCTGGACACAGATGCCTGACCTTGTTTGGAAAATGAGCCTCCCGAAAGCAGTGCATGACTCAGCTCATGAGTCCTGCTTTTTCTCTTCCCTCTTGCTCTTACAATAATTAGGTACTGTTATGACTAATCAGTCCTTCCTGCCCGTATGCTGATTAGGTGCTGTTATGATCAATCAGTCCTTCCCTTACTTAACCCTAAGAAACCTTGTATACGTTATGCATGAAAAAATAAAATGAGCTGCCTTTCTGAAGCTGGCTCCTGGAAGTCTTCCAGAGTCTTCTCTGTTATACTCATGGCCCTCTGAACCCCATTCATTGCTTCTGCTCCCTTGGGGAGGGGACCCCGGCATGAGTAAGTGTGTGCAAAAGTACACACACATTCTCAGTTCATGATAATTCCTATGTATGCATGTCATTAATATATTATAATATGTATTATATATTTACTGTGTGTCAGGTACTGACTGTCCAGTTCCATATTGGCACCTTATACCTTTAGTCTTTTGGTCTTTAGATCTACCAAAGAAAAAAGGAAAGAAAGAGAAAGAAAGAAAGAAAGAAAGGAAGAAAGAAAGAAAGAAAGAAAGAAAGAAAAGTGTTCTGGGGGCCATTAGCATTATTATTTTTTTTAAAGATTTTATTCTATCTATTTTGTTCTATCTTTATGTACACCTGAATGCCAGAAGAGAGCAGTAGAAGGTATAGATGGTTGTGAGCCACCATGTGGTTGCTGGGAATTGAACTCAGGACCTCTGGAAGAGCAGTCAGAGCTCTTAACCACTGAGCCATCTCTCCAGCCCCCATTAGCATTATTAATAAAAATAGATTGCGTATATTCCATATGTGTCTTTCTGCTTCTGGGTTACCTCACTCAAGATGATGTTTTCTAGTTACCACTATTTGCATGTAAATTTCATGATTTCGTTGTTTTTAATAGCTGAGTAGTATTCCATTGTGTAAATGTATCACAATTTTTGTATCCATTCCTCAATTGAGATGTGGGTTGTTCCAGATTCTGGCTATTATGGATAAAACTGCTATGGACATAGTTGTGCAAATGTCCTTGTTGTATGGTTGAGCATCTCTCAGATGTATGCTGAGGAAAGTTATAGCTGGATCTTGAGGTAGCACTATTCCTAATTTTCTGAGAAAGCGCCAGATTGTTTTCCAAAGTGGTTGTACAAGGTGGTAGGATAATCATACTAAAATCTATAATTCTAAAGAAGCTAAACAATAAGGACACCCTAGGTAAGAGGCTCTGAACCTCATTCAGAAGGGCAAACAGGATAGACATAGGAAGTAGGAGAAGACAAGGAACAGGACAGGAGCCTTCCACAGAGGGCCTCTGAAAGACTTTATCTATCAGGGTATTGAAGCGGATACTGAGACTCATAGCCAAACTTTGAGCAGATTGCAGGGAATCTTAAGGAATAAGAGGGAGATATAAAGACCAGGAGGGGACAGGAGCTCCACAAGGAGCCCAAACAGAGCCAAATAACCTGGGCCCAAGGGGAGCCTGCAGATAAAGATACTCCAATCAAGGACCATGTATGGTGAGGACCCAGGACCCTACTCAGAGGAAGTCCATAGACTGCTCAATTTACAAGTGGGTTCCCTCCTAAGAGGAGCAGAGATTGTCTCTGACATGAACTCAGTGATTGGCTCTTTGATCAGCTCCCCCTGGAGGAGGGGGTGTGCAGCTTTTCCAGGTAAGAGGAAGGTGATGAAGCCAGTCCTGATGAGACCTGATAGGTTAGGGTCAGATAGAAGGGGAGGAGGACCTCCCCTGTCAGTGGACTAGGGAAGGGGAATGGAGGAGAAGAGGGAGGGAAGGTGGGACTGGGAGGAGATGAGGGAGGGGGCTACAACAGGGGTACAAAGTAAGTAAATTATAATAAATAAATAATAAAATAGATTATTTTCTGGCCTAAAAACAGACACAGGGAACAATAGAACAAAATCAAAGACCCAAACATGAGTACACATTACTTCAACCATTTAATATTTGACAAAGTTGTCAAAAACATGCTCTGGAGAAAAGAAGGCATTTTCAACAAATGAGAAAACTGGATGACCACATCCAGAAGAATGAAATTAGACATGTATCTATCACCTTGGCCCAAACTAAATGGATCAAAGACTTAATTGTGAAGCCTGAATCTGCTAGAAGAAAACAGAGAAGCAGCACCCTACAGGAGTGAGAAAGAAACAGAGAGAGAGAGAGAAAAAAAAACAGGCAGACAGACAGAGACAGAGAGATGTAGAGATAGAGACGGAGAAAGGGAGAGAGATCAAATAAAGTTATGATATTGGTATGATAATGCACCTCCAAGAGGCATAGACACTGTGACAAAAATAAAATAAAATAAAATAAAATAAAATAAAATAAAATAAAATAAAAAGCAAGTTCTTCGTCAGGTGAGAAAGCAAAACAAAACAAAATGAACAATGTAAACTCATGATGCTATCATAGTTGCCTCCCAGAATTTGAAGGCAAATTCCTGTTGCTGAAGACAACACATACTTCAGATATAAGATTCAGAGGGTCCAAGCTGAATTTAACTGAAAAACCTCCTCCTGGGGGACTAGCTTCCATAGTATCAGAAAAAAGGGAGAAAAGCAATCAGCAGTCTTACTTAGCTGTGATACCTATGAACATCAATGACCAGCATGGCAAGATGTTCACTAAGGTGCTTTATTGACATGTATATGTTAGTAGTAATCAACAGTTCTCTAACCAGACTTAAGGAGCATTCAACAGGAGAAAATCATGCCTGGTACTAGAACCTAGCCACCAACTTGAAATCATAACAATGTATCTTCCTAAGCAAGACCTGCAGGATGATAATAGCAATTGATAATCCAAAGTGGATGGGTGAAATAGCATAGGTATCCTACTCCTATATTAACAGGTACAAACAACTGCTGAGAATGAGAGAGTTAGTCTTCCCCAAGAATGAGCCCCTTAATTGATTCTCTAAAAACAAGTGGTCAACCCTGTAAACATATACATAAAAATAACACTGAACAGACTCAGCAGGTTGTATTTTTATGTTTATTCATTTATGTGATGGTTTGAATATGTAGAATGTAGCCCAATAAATACAGTCCAATAATTCTTAAATCATTAACTATCACAATACACTGAAAATTTACTAAACATTTAATAAGGAATCATCTCATATATTAAAATATGGATAAAACTTGGAAATATTATATGAAATAGACATGTCATGAAAGAGAAATATTGAATTATTCCACATACACGATATACTTAGGGTGTCTAAATATGTGGAAACAAATTGCAGAATGGTGGTTTTCCTGAAATTAGGGGAGGGGGTAAAAGGATAATTGTTTTATGTGTAAAAAGTGTAATTTTGCAAGATGATAAATAAATCTACTGCCCTTTGTGGTGACTAGAGTAAGCACTATTGCACTTTGTCAAAAAATCGTACAGCTGATAAATCTTACATGTTTTTTTTACAATTATAAAAGTCAATGAGAACACACACTCCAGTAAGTAACTGTGTAGAATGTTTTGAAAATATTCTGTTTCAAAGGAGATATACAAATGCCAGACAAACACATGAATAGATGTTCTATGTGATCAGTCATCAGGAAAATATAAATAAAAATATAGAAAAATCCCCTCTGCTCACTTCTGAGAATTATCACAAGTGAAAGAGGGACCATAACAAAGGTGGGCAAAGGTTATAGAAGGCAAATATGTCATACACTGCCAGTGGGCAATGAAAATTTACGGCCACATGGGAAAACATTTCTGCAATTTTTTATAGTGAGTATATTTATCTACATATTATCATGTTTTTGTACCCCTAAGTATTTACCACACAAGGAGAAAGCAGTTGTCTACAGAAAGATAATAAAGCCCAATGTTCATAGCAGCTTTATATACAAGAATCATAAATTGAAAATAAGGCAAATTTTCCTCAACAGGTGGATGAGTAGAATAAAATGTAGTGGAGTTGACACTCCATATGTCCAGGTTACACATCTGTGAATTCAACAAACTGTGAATCCAAACTATTTTTATAAGCATAAAAATAGATGGTAATATATGCTGAGCATGTACTGGCTTTTCTTGTCACTATTCACTAAACAATATAATATAATTATTATTAGTATATCATTGACATTGTGACAGATATAATAAGTAAGATGATGGAGATGATTTAAAGTATAAAGGAGGATTTTAACATGTAATATGCATATGAGGCATATGGGCAGCCACAGATTTTACTATCAACAACAATTTTAAATTCAATTTCCCTCAGACACTGAAAGACAAGGAAGTATGCTATTACTGGAAAATAAGTTGCCATAAAATGAATGAACAACCGATACATGCATCTATATAGATGTCTAAATTTTCACAGGCTGAATAAAAGATGCTAGGCCAGTTAAAATGTCACACTGAGAGTAAGTGACTGTTAAGCATTCATTCCTAAATGGGACATCTACATCATATATATCTGAGAGTCAGGGAACATCAGAAGAAGCAGAAAACAATGTGAGATCCAGAGGATGGGGAAAGATGCTATTAAATACAGCTATCATGGCATAATTATTGCACTCAGGAATACATAGCAGGCTAAACTCTTCAACATTCCGTCACAGTTAGAGGAAGTGTCCACAAAAGCCTACCACTTCCTGAGGAGCTCATTACTGTTAATAGTTGTTGCAGGATGATGTGTCCTTTTCTCACAAACCCTGAAGGACGAGTTGAGAAGAAGTTCAGAAGGATAAAAAGGGGAATGACATGGGATAATGGGAAGTGAGTGCAATCACAATAAATCATATATATGTATAAAACTCAAAATATTGCAGTTGTATAAACTTTTATAAAATGTTTCTTATTGAAAAAACTCAGCCTCTGTGTTTCCATTTATATAGAACCTAGAAAAACATGAAAATAATTTGTAACCACAGATCAGTGGCTTTCTGGGGTCAAGCTAAGAAGGAGAACAATGGGAGTTTATGAATACAGAAGTTAAACTGTTGTATTCTGGAAAAACAAACTTAATGCTGTTTACAGAAACCTGGTTGTTTATCTGTACTCCTCGCTGTTCATTGTAAAGAGAAGCTTCTCTGATAAAGGCTGAAGGTGGGATTTATCTAGGGGTATAAAGATAGATGTTTAGAAGGCAGTTTGACACCATGGCAATTTAGCCAAACAATAGTACTAAGTTTCCACCTAGGGCCTATGGCTTCCCAAACCATGGGGTTTTGACCAGATTTATAGTTCCAGGTTTGAAATCCTTCCTACTGAGCTTGCCTCAAACCCAATCATTATAGCTATGCTACTGTTATACCAATGGAAGCATTTCCCCTAGCATGTTGCAGCTCTGAAGGTGCACAGGTAACTTAGACTGCTCACGTGTTTTCTCCCCTAGCATCCAATATAGCACGTTACATCATAATGATTGCTAGCTAATGGGAAGGATGCTTTCAATTTAGTTCTAGCTGGGTTTCTCTAAAGTATGTGACATCTCCAGCAAAAGGGTTTTATCATCTATTTCTGTTGGCAACCAAGAGAAATAACAAGAGACGTCTATGGCCTCTTTGGCCAACGGCTCATTAAAAAATATCCCACACCTGGCAAATGGGACTTTTCTTTAATAACACATGGCTTTTAAGGACAGCATTATCCAACCCCTGAAGGATATCTACCTTGTCTTATTTCTAACTATTTTCAGTTAGCTTATACAGTAGTAGGTTTCCATATGGATTTTCATATACTGCCAGTGAGTGACATTTTTAAAATATTCTGACTGATATCATTAAGTCAGTTCTCTCTCTCTCCCAGGATTATTGGAGTCCCCACCTGAAACTTCTAGAAAGAAAAAGAAAATAATTTTAGTTCTTTCTTAAATAAAATGCCTCTAACTTTTAAAAAGAAAGCAGATCATATTCCTTAAAATAAAACATGAAACACTATAGAGAGTGAGTGCATTGCCTATCCTGATTATAAAATTTTATGTATGTGTTAAACACAGTTTATTTGATATTGCTGTCATATATATATATATATATATATATATATATATATTTATATATTTATATTTATATTACCATCTGCTCTCCTACTTTGTTCTACCATAGTGTCACCTACAGACATGGTCCCTTTTAGGAAGCCCTCCACCAATACAACAAAATAGCATCCTTTCCAAGGCTTCCCACACATCCTCTCCACCCACTCTCTAATATCCAGTGTCCAGGATACTATGAATTCAGATGCTTATACCAGTTTCCCTTAATCATGCTCTGAGCTCAGAGACAGGATGTTGCATAGCAACAGGGTTCTGAGCCAAATAGAGAACCTGGGAAGAAGAGTGACCCTGTGTGACGCAAGTGCTTTTTAGAAAAGTGGATAAAATCACCATATTTCACCCCATACTTCTGATGGAAACCTCCTATCCCACCAGAAGCCAGGTCAGCGCCTTAAACCCCAGGGAGCCTGCAGACCTCATGTAAAATTTTCAGAACCTTGACAGAGGGATCACATGGAAGGATCAAGTGAAGATGCCCTGTAGCAACACAGAAAAGCCAGGGGAATCAGCTTATATCAAAACAACATACTAGAGCATACTGAATGCACATAAAAATATGTAAATCCAGTCTGATGGTTGTACTAAGTAAAACATTAAAAAGTTTTGCCAAAATTCAATATCCTCCTGCCTCAGCCTCCCAAATGTAGGAATAGCAAACATGTGCCCACATAGGCCAGAAGGGGTTTTGGATTATCTGAAACTGGAGTTACAGACGGTTGTGAGCTGCCCTGGTTCATAGGTGTTGAAGTTAGAGGAATGCACTGTAGACAGAAGTCAGAATTCAGGCAAAGCCAAGGGATTCATAGAAATCTTCCCACTACTGCACTCACAATTCTGTACTGTTTTAATTTATTCTAGTCCAGCTGGTTTGTCTAAACAGAATATTGAAATACAAAAGAAAACAACAGAATAAACACATCAGCAAAAATGAACAGAAAGACAACAAGAGATTAAAAAATAAACTAGAGTAGGTTTGGCAGATGTGCAGGCTGAGACACCAAGGGCCTGGTAGACATAGAAGAAGCAAGCAAATATGTGGTGGAGAAATGGGAGAGACAGAGAAGCAGAGCAGTTTGTGCGCTATGAAGAGAGGTGGAAGTGGAGATTTGCCGGTGAGGAGGAATAGCCTGATGTTAGAGGCCTGAGGCCATGGTGACATATGAGTTGGGCTGTAGCTGAGGGCCATACCAGGCCTGTGATCTTGCTGCAGCAAAGTTCTTTGAGTTGATGCTGTGGCCTGTGTTACTACCAAAGACTATGAAATTGTTCATAGTCCATTCTACAGCCTGAAGCCATGTTGCTGTTGGAAGGCTGCACTGATCTGGCTTTACCCCTCAATGACCAACACATGGTGGTGCCAGCTGTGATGTGGGCACCGGAGAGCCAACTCCACACATCACTGAGGGATGTGGGAAAGGTAGTCATGAATAGCCATGAAAGCTGGATCCAGTAGTGGGGGCATGAGAGAGCTGGTGGGCTGACCAACTCAACTACCACCAAGGCCCAGATTCAGGGCTTTGAGCTGACCCACTCCAACATCTACCCCATTTATGAACTATTGGAGTGTGTGAAGGGAGTCAGTCCTCCAGATACATAGCCACAGGATTTCCACAACTTAGAGCAACAGCAGGATAACAGAGACTCAGCAAGGGTCCAGTATTAATGGTTTAGCAGAATCCAGAGGCCTAGAACTATAACTAATGACTCATGTTAATGAACATTCCCACATGAAGCTTCTTGAGTAAAAGGGTATATACTGCTTGGCATACTATAACTTCCAATGCCGCATGACAAATGAATATGTGATGGTGAGGGAAGGAAGATGGAAGAGCAGAATGGTACATGCACAGAAGGCTGTGGTTGACAGAGGAGCAGATCATTGTCCAGAGGGGTCAGCAATATGATTTGGGTTTTTTTTTCCTTTTTTAATATTTATTTTTACTTTTTATTTTAATTTGGGGGGTGGATTTTAGGGGTGGAAGATAGATATGGAAGGATTACAAAATGAGGGACATTGGGGTGCATGATGTGGAATTCTCAAAGGTTCAATAAAAATTGTTAAAAATAAATAAATAAACTATAAAGAAGATGGAAAATTTAAAAAGTGGATAATGTCAGTCATCAGTCTGGAAAGTACCCCACTTCCTCTTCTCACCAAGGTTCCCTGCCCCATGCATTCAGCCCTGAGTGGTTAGAACTCTGCACTGGTAAAGTGTGCAATTTGCTCATCCTTACATATACGTTTACAGTCCACCCAAGGGGCTCCTTCACAGAAAAGGATAGTATCTGAACAGGCCTTGTATTCTACACATACAGGATGCTATGCCATCTTCATTACCATCCTATAAGGGAATGAATGACGTCAATCCCACCTATTTTGAAACATCAGAAAAGTATGTCTCCAAGAATATAAGAACAATACTTGCATTTTCATAAAGAGTAATTCATGAAAAAATCACAGTGGTAGTATTCTGGTGGCCCGGGTTTTATTTTCAGTTTTTAAAAACATATAGAAATGCTCTGTAGCCTCCAGACCAGCATTTCACTTGGACAATTGACAGTCCAGGTCTTCCTTTACTAATGAGAGGTTCTTGCTTGAAAATAAAAAAAAAAAAAAAACAGACCTCCTTCAGGAGCTGGCAAGGATGGCTTAGCAGTTAGAAAGGTTTGTGTACAACACTGACTACCTAGGTTTAAACCCCAGAACTATTGTAAAATAGAAAGCTACATTCCGTAGATCACATCTGTAATCTCAGCACGCCTGCAGTAAACTGGGGGACAGAGACAGGAGTAGTGGCCAGAATCTTGCATATGCAGTATAGTGAAAGAAATAAAAAGAGAGACTGTTTCAAAACAGACTCACCAAAATTATCCCCTGACTTCTACATGCCACTATGACACATGCATGTATGTTCTTGCTTATGTGTGTGTGCTTGCACATGCACAAGGGTGCACACACACACACACACACACACACACACACACACACACACACATTCTCTTTTAAAACCACCAGCTACCAACCTAGCTCTTTCCCCTCTCCTTGTCTAAACTGTAGGAGATGAATCTGTCTACTGTCAGTAGGGTGTTAAAAGTAGTCCATTTACCTTTCATAAAATGTGATATTCAATAGCTGAATCTTCTTTAGCAACTGGAACTTTTTATTAATTTTCACGATTAATTATTAATTTTCACCATGACTACTATAGCTCTCCAAACATCCAGATTCTATCAAAAACATCTGGAAAAAAAACTATGTCACAAATCACTATCACAATATTTCCATATGGTCAAATAATCCTAAAGGAACTTAATTTGATCCACCCCTCACATGCCATGCATAGCCACTGCAGATCCCATCTACCCATATCCAGACACCCTTGACCAGTTTCCCCTCCCTGTGCAGGATCACCCTCATATATTCCTGTGTCAATGGTGGCTTTGGAAAATTCTTCTGATAATCTGCTCCTACAGGGTCTCCCTTCCCTTTCTTCTCAATATATTCTCTGCACCACTGCCAGTCACATTCTAACAACAAGAAACAGATCATTTCTTTCTCATACATTAGACCCTCCATACCCAAGATACAATATAAATTCCTCACATGGCCAAAACCTGTGATTTTTAATGCCATTTCCACTCCAAACTCTTCTGCATATTGTCTGTCCATCAGGCTTCAGCCACTGAGCTTATCCACTGACTCACAACCCACACACCGGAGGGATACTTGGCAACATGGTATTTTTCTTCCTAGTTTCATCATGCCATTCAGTAATCAACTCAAATGCCACTTCAAGAACAAATTGCATTGGCAACTCATTGAAACAGCTTGCTTTTTACTGCTATTTTTTCCTTAAAGCATAAGGTGAAATTAATCACTTGGAATAGAGATGTAAGGAGGATGAGAAAGCATATAAAACACCAGGAAAGGAGTGGCAGCATCTTACCTGTACAAACCTCTATAAATAGAAGCTGTGTAATAACTTTTGTCCTCTGCCTCAGATCATTCCATAACTCACTGTGCCTAGATCTGACACTGACTATAAACACATAATAGAAATATGGACTTATTCTTGTTTGTTGTTATCTGTTCATGTATTCTTTATGTAGGTAGGATACCATGTTAATGTCAGAGGCATCATAGTTATAAAGTGAAGGAGGTAGAGGAGTAAGAAATTCATTTTCTAGGAGCCTATTATAAGTCACACACTAAATTTTTAATTTTTATTCAAGTTCCCAAAAGAATATTGTGAGATAATCATCTTTGCTTCCTTTCTACAGACTCATACTAATAGAAAGTTCTAAGTAGGTATCAAATGGATCCCAAGGCTACCTTAAATAAAGTGTTTTCTAGCCAGTTTGGAAGAAATATTTGTAGCCACACATATAATTCTTATTTACATTCATTATGCATTTTGTTTATTTTTGATATTTTATTTTATTTCCAACATCTCTCCCTTCTCTTTTTGTTTTTCATCAATTGTTACTGTGTGCACATGTGTATTTTTATGTATTATTTTTACATATATATTTATAAATATAACCTGTTGAGTACATATAATGTTATTTGTATATATATTTTCAGGTCTGTTTAGCATAGAAGAACACATATATTTTATATAAAATATCATTCTCTGGGTCATACTGATATAAATACAAAATTATTTCTACTTACAAATAAATTATGCAGAAATGGAATTTCTACCTTATATTAAAGTAGCAAAGAAAAGAAAGCTTAAAAATTTCAAAAAACAAGAGACAACTCTCTTCTGTAATAAAGGATGCGGGCAAGAAACAGAAATGGATGCTCATCCTGCACCAAATCCCATAGCAGAGTAACCATGGTAACCATGTTAGTCAAGAGAGGCTAGGATAAAGGAACAACGATTGCTGTTGATTTCTTTCATAATATGTGCTAGGGATTATATCAGACTGAACTGACTACAGTAAGTATTTCACAGAAATATGCATTCCTGAAAGCTTAATTAATATACATAAACTTACTGTTCACACATGTTTGCCACAAGCAAGGTATGGGAGTTTTATCTTCTATAACCTTTAAAATGATTACTGTAATCAGTATTTTAACTTAGCCATTTTACATAGTGATATCTTGTGATGTTCCGGTCTCGCTCACCTAAGATCCTAGGAATTTATTCAAATCAAGTATTGGAAGTATGTCGTAAAGAAAAATTCCATAATTCAACGGATTCCGTTAAGGATGTATTTAATATTTTCCCTTTTCTTTATTCTCTCATAGAATGCACACTAATGGCAGCCTCCCTTTTCTCCCCTCCTCCCAGTACCCCTCAACACTCCTCTCCCCTGCCACTGTTCCTCCATTTTCCTCCAGAAAAGAGCAGGCTTTCCAATGATATCAACTGAACACAGCATAACAAGATGCAATGAGAATAGGCATAAACCCTCATCTCAAGGCTGGAAGAAGCAACCTGGTAGAAGGAAATGGGTAAGAACAAGTGAAAGTGTCAGAGACACTCCCACTCCCACTGTTAGGAGTCCAACAAAATTTCCAAGCTAAACAACTGCAGCATGCATGCAGAGGGCTGAGCAGCAGTCCCATGTAGGTTCCATGATTTATTTTGTCTCTGTGAGCTTCTATGAGCCCTGCTTAATTGATTCTGTGGTCATGTTATTCTAGTGTCCTAAATCATTGTGGGTCCTATAATCCATCACCCACCCTCTTCTGTGGGGGTTCTGGAGCTCCACCATTATAATATTTGTCTGTGAGTCTCTGTGTCTGCTCCCATCAGCTGCTAGCTGAAGCCTTTGTGATGACAACGCACAGCTTATGAGTATAGCAGAATATCATTCGGAATGAATTCATTGACTTTGTTATTGTTGTTGTTGTCAGTTGAGTTTGGTTCTACTCTAGGTCTCTGAGGCACCCATCTTTCAGATCCTGGCTATCCAGGCAGTGTCTGGCATGGCTCCCTCTGATGGTATGGGTCTTAAGTTGGACCAGTTATTGGGTGGCCATCCCCACAATTTCTGTGCCACCTTTAGTCCAGCACATCTTGCAGGAAAGACCAAGTGTAGGTTGCACATTCTGTGGCTGGGGTGGTATCCCAATCCCATCACTGAAATTCCTACAAAAGATGGTGGGTTCAGGCTTCATATCCTCCATTACTAGGGTCACCCTCATAGGTTCTGGAAGTTCTACTGCACCAGGTTTCCACATCATCTCCTAAATGCCCATCTATTCTAATTGTCTCTCCCCATACTATCTCCCTCCATCCCTCCCTCCCCCACCCAATCCCTCCTATTCCCATTGCCATCATCTTCCAGCCCACCCACAAAATCTGTTCTATTTTCTCTTCCCAGGAAGGTCCATGCGTTACCCCTAGACCTCTCCTCTTTACTTCCCTGGGTCTCTGGATTGTAGTGTATCTTTTACTTAACAGCTAATATCCACTTATAAGTGAGTATATACCATGTTTGTCTTTCTGGGTGTGTGTTACCCTATTCAGGATGATTTTTTTCTAACTCTATCCATTAGCCTGCGTATTTCATGATGTCATTTTTTTTCGAACACCGGAGTAATATTCTATTGTATAAATGTACCACATTTTTTATTCATTCTTCAATTGGGAGACATCAAGGATGTTTCTGGTTTCTGGATATTATGAATAAAGCTGCTATGAATATATTTGAAGACGTGTCCTTGTTGTAGGATGGACCATTCTTTGGGTAGATGCCCAAGAATAGCCATATCTTGAGGTAGATCAATTCCCAACATTTTGATGAACAGCCATATTGATTTCCATAGTGGCTGTACAGGTTTACATTCCCACCAGCAATGGAGGAATGTTCCCCTTGCTCCACATCCTCACCAGCATAAGCTCTCACTTGTGTTGCTGTGTTATTGTATTACTGTCACTAGCCATAATGGAATCTCAAAGTAGATTTGATTTGCATTTTCCTGATAGCTAAGGATATTGAACATTTCTTTAAGTGTTTCTTGCCCATTTGAGATTCCTGTAATGAGAATTCTCTGTTTAGATCTGCAAAAGATGGACATAGCAAAAATGGTTATCCTACTAAAAGCAATTGACAGATTGAACACAATCCCTATCAAAATTCCAAAACAATTTTTTACAATCCTTTAAAGGAAAATACTCAATTTCATATTTTTACATATGAAACAACAACATAACAAAGAATAAACAACAACAAGAAGGATAGCTGAAGCAATCCTGTACAATTAAAGAACTTCTGGTGTTACCACCATAAAAACACTCATGTTAATCAGTGAAATTTAACTGAAGATCCAGACATAAAGCTAAGCTACAGACAACTAAATCTACACCTACGGACACTTTTTTTTTTTTTTTTTAGAAGCCAGAAATACACAATGGAAAAAAGATAGCATCTTCAACAAATGGTGCAAACCAGCACCATTTGAGCACCCCTGTGTTCAAATCTTCTGGTTCTGTTGCTCTCCTTATGGGGTTTCTGTCCTCTCCATAACTGGATGTCTGGACGTAGAAGAATGAAAATAGATCCATATCTATTATCCTACACTAAAACAAGTCCAAGTGGATCAAAGACATCAACATATAACCAGACACACTGAATCTGTTAGAAGAAAAAATGGGGAGGAGCCTTGAACTCATTGGCACAGGAGACAACTTCCTGAACAGAACACCAACAGTACAGGCTCTAAGATCAACAATCAATAAATGGGACCTCATGCAATTGAAAAGCTTCTGTAAAGCAAAGAACACTGTCATCTGAACAAAACGACTGCCTACAGACTGGGGAAGGATCTTCAGCAAACCTACATCTGAGGGAGGACTAATATCCAAAACATATAAAGAACTCAAGAACTAGATGCCAGCAATCTGAGCAATCCAATTAAAATGGGGTACATTTAAATTTAAAACCACTTAACAGTTTTACTGATATATTTTCTTTGGGGATGATCTGTAGGTCTGTCTCTTTTCCTTATTTCAGTATATTTCCCAATAATATCCAAAAAATTTTAAAAAATCAGAAAAAGGAGATGGCTGAGTAGGTAAAAAATACTTGCTGCACAAGCTTAATGATTTAAGTATGATTCCCAGATTTCATGTGACCTCATAGTTTTCTTCCAAAGTTATACAGTACACACATACTAACTAGTTTTTTTTACACTTTATTCACTTTGTATCCCCCCATAAGTCCCTCCCTCCTCCCCTCCCGATCCCACCCTCCCTCCCCTTTCTTCATGCATGCCCCTTCCCAAGTCCACTGATAGGGGAGGTCCTCCTCTCCTTCCTTCTGATCTTAGTCTATCAGATCACATCCAGAGTGGCTACATTGTCATCTTCTGTGGCCTGATAAGACTGCTCTCCCCTCAGGGGGAGGTGATCAAAGAGCAGGCCTATCAGATTGTGTCAGAGGCAGTCCCTCTCCCCATTACTATGTAACCCACTTAGATACTAAACTGCCATGGATTACATCTGCGCAGGGGTTCTAGGTTATCTCCATGCCTGGTACTTGGTTGGAGTATGGGTCTCTGGGAAGACCCCTGTGTTCAAATCTTCTGGTTCTGTTGCTCTCCTTATGGGGTTCCTGTCCTCTCCATAACCTACTATTTCCCACTTCTTACATAAGATTCCATGCACTCTGCCCAACAGTTGGCCATAAAGTCTCAGCATCTGCTTTGATAGTCTGCAGGGCAGAGCCTTTCAGAGATCTTAAGCTGTACTATAGAGCAACAGTTATAAAAACTGCATGGTACTGGCATTGAAACAGAATGGTGGATCAATGGAACCGAACAGAAGACCCAGAAATAAACCCAGACACTTATGGACACCTGAGTTTTGACAAAGATGCCAAAACCATACAATGGAAAAAAGATAGCATCTTCAACAAATGGTGCTGGTCCAACGGGATGTCTACATGTAGAAAAATGCAAATAGATCCATACTTATCACCCTGCACAAAACTGAAGTCCAAGTGGATCAAAGACCTCAACATAAAACCAGACACATTAAATCAGCTAGAAAAAAAAGTGGGGAATACCCTAGAACTCATTGGCACAGGGGACAACTTCCTGAACAGAACACCAACAGTACAGGCTCTAAGATCAACAATCAATAAATGGGACCTCATGAACCTGAAAACCTTCTGTAAAGCAAAGGACACCGTCATCAAAACAAAACGACTGCCTACAGATTGGGAAAGAATCTTTACTAAGCCTTTATCTGACAGAGGGTTAATATCCAGCATATATAAAGAACTAAAGAAGCTGAAAAGCAGCAAACTAAGTAATCCATTTAAAAAATGGGGAACAGAGCTAAACAGAGAATTCTCTGTAGAGGAATATTGAATGGCAGAGAAACACTTAAAGAAATGCTCAACCTCATTAGCCATTAGGGAAATGCAAATCAAAACAACCCTGAGATTTCACCTTACACCCATCACAATGGCCAAGATGAAAAACTCCAGTGACAATACATGTTGGAGAGGTTGTGGAGAAAGGGGAACCCTCCTCCATTGCTGGTGGGAATGTAAACTTGTACAACCACTCTGGAAATCAATCTGGTGCTTTCTCAGACAACTAGGAATAGTGCTTTCTCAAGATCCAGCCATACCACTCCTAGGCATATATCCAAAAGAGGCTCAAGTACACATACTAACTAGTTTTATGTCTACTTGACACAGATAGAGTCACATGAAAGGAGGGAACCTTAATTGAGAAAATGCCTCCATATGATCTGACTTTAGGGCATTATCTTAATTAGTGATTAATGGGGGAGGACCCAGCCTATTGTGAATGATGTCAGCCCTAGGATGGTGATCCTAAGTTCTAAAAAAAAAAAAAAAAAAAAAAAAACAGTCTGAGCAAACCAGTAAGAATCACTCCTCCATGGCCTCTGCATCAGCTCCTGCCTCATGTTCCTGCCCTGTTTCAGTTTCTGCCCTGAATTTCTTCAATGATGAATAATGATGAAGCGTAAGCCAAATAAACTCTTTCCTCTGAAAGTTGCTTTGGTCATGGTATTTTGTTACAGCAATAAAAACTCTGACTAAGGCCTTCTGTGGTAGGATCCTGTCCTATTCCCTGTTTTCTCCCTCTTCTGATGTCCATCTTCTTTGCCTTTCTGAATAGGTATTGAACATCTTACCCAGGGTATTTCTTCTTGATTACCTTCTTTAGGTGTACAGATTTTAGTATGTTTATCCTATATTATATATCTAATATCCACTTATGAGTGAGTATATACCCTTTGTGTCTTTCTGCTTCTGGGATACCTCATTCAGTACGATCTTTTCCAGTTCCCACTATTTGCTTGCAAATTTCATGATTTCCTTGTTTCTAATTGCTGAGTAATATTCCATTGTGTAAATGTACCACAATTTCTGTATCCAATCCTCAACTGAGGGGCATCTGGGTTGTTTCCAGGTTCTGGCTATTACAAATAAAGATGCTACCAACATGGTTGAGCAAATATTCTTGTTGTATACTTGAGCATCTTTTGGATATATGCCTAGGAGTGATATAGCTGCATCTTGAGGAAGTGCTATTCCTAATTGTCTGAGAAAGCACGAGATTGATTCCCAAAGTGATTGTGTAAGTTTACATTCCAAAGTGCTTGTAGAAGTTTACCTTCCCACCAGCAGTGGAAGAGGGTTCCCCTTTCTTCACATCCTCTCCAGCATGTGTTGTCACTTGTTTTTGATCTTGGCCATTCTGATAGGTGTAAGGTGAAATCTCAGTGTTGTTTTGATTTACATTTCCCTTATGACTAAGGATGTTGAACATTTCTTTAAGTGTTTCTCTGCCATTCGATACTCCTCTATTGAGAATTCTCTGTTTAGCTCTGTACCCCATTTTTTAATTTAAGGTTCTACCCTGCAGGGTATCAGAGCAGATGCTGAGACTCATAGGCAAACTTTGGGCAGTGTACAAGGAGTCCTATGAAAGAAGGGGGAGATAGTAACATCTGGAGAGGACAGGAGCTCCTTAAGGAAAGCAAGAGAACCAAAAAAATCTGGGCACAGGGGTCTTTCCTGAGACTGATACTCCAACCAAGGACCATTCATGGAGATAACCTTGAATCCCTGCACAGAGGTAGCCCATGGCAGTTCAGTGTCCAAGTGGGTTCCATTGTAATAGGAACAGGGACTGTCTCTGACATGAACTGATTGACCTGCTCTTTGATCATCTCCCCCTTGAGGGAGGAGCCACAGAGGAAGACAATGCAGCCACTCCTGATCAGACATAATTGACTAGGATCAGAAAGAAGGAAAAGAAGTCCTCCTCTATCAGTGAACTTGGGGAGGGGCATGCATGAAGAAGGGGGAAGGAGGGTGAGATTGGGAGGGGAGGAGGGACAGGGTTACGGGGAGATACAAAGTGAATAAAGTGTAATTAATAAAAAGAAAAAGAAAAAGAAAAAAGAAGAAAAAAAACTCTGAGTAAGCCAATACACATGCTTTCCCCCTGTCTCTCCCTCCCTTCCCCTTCCCCTCTCATATCTCTCACAAATAATAATGTATTAAATCATCTTTTTAAAAAGTGACACAAAAAGTCAGCCATCGCATACCTTTTCCTTACCAAAGGGAGGTATCAGCCTGAAAGTATCAGTCAGCAACTACTGCTAAACATTTGTTCAGTAACAATTCTGAACAATTTGTTCAGTAACACAGAACAAGAAAATCTGAACACACGGAACTTCCTAGAGACTCATACTCCAACCAAGGACTATTCATGGAGATAACCTAGAACCCCTTCACAGATGTAGCCCATGGCAGGTCAGTGTCCAAGTGGGTTACCTAGTAATGGGAAGAGGGACTGCCTCTGATATAATCTGATTGGCCTGTTCTTTGATCACCTCCTCCTGAGGGGGGAGCAGCCTTACCAGGCCACAGAAATGGACAACGCAGCCACTTTTGATGAGAACTGATAGACTAAGATCAGAAAGGAGAGGAGAACCTCCCCTATCAGTGGACTTGGGGAGGGGCATGCATGCAGAATGGGGAGGGAGGGTGGGATCAGGAGGGGAGGAGGGAGGAGTTTATGGCGGGATATAAAATGAATTAAGTGTAATTAATAAAAAATTAAAAAAGTTTAAAAAATGCCAAAATGTTATTTCAAAATACTGACACTTATAGATTTCCAGGAAACATGATATACTGAGAAATAATCTTTCCTCATGTGAGCAATATGTATACATTAAACACCATAAAATTTTGCTAAAGGAGTACAAAGAAGATTTTAATAAATAAATGTGCAACAAATTTTCATGATTTGAAAGACTTGGTATGTTGTGGTCTCCTGAGACTGATTAATTTATTCAATTCCAATATTGTTTATATATTTTTATAACAGAAATCGACGTGATTATTGTAAAATTCATGTGAAAATACAAAGGACCTGAACTATAAAGCTACCTCTGAAAAAGAATTAAGTTGAAGGTTAAAGAATATCTGACTTCAAGCCTTTTTCCAACCTACAACAATCCAAACACTGGAGTCAGTTACAGTTCAAACAATGCAGAGAGTGGGCTCAAAACCAGGAAAAAACAGTTATATTTTTGAGAAAGGTGTGAATGAAGTTCAGTTACAAAGTATAGTTATTTGCATACTTTACACCAGGACTTGATAGTCATGCACATGCACAGAAATTGTATCCATCTTTTATACCGTATGCAAGAGGAAACTTAAAATGGATCACAGATGTAAATTTAAAACCCAAGTCTGTAAAACTACTAAAAGAAAACATATTACTTTCAGGTAGGTGACAATCTACAGATGAGATACCAAAATCAGAATTCATAATTGAATACATTAATAAACATATAAATAAATAAATTAATTAATAGGGGTGCAGGAGAGATAATTCAGTGGTTAAGAGCACTGGTTGTCCTTCCAGAAGACCTTTATTCAGTTCTGTATCAACACAGTAAAAAAATAAAAATAAAAAATAGAAAAACAGCAACTATCCAGAGTGAAAAGATGGTTGATAAGATTTTCATTCATGGCTCTCCAAGATGGCAGCAACCAGGGCACACTGTTTCTGAAGGACAGAAGATCTGAAATTCTAAAACTGGTGAGAGGATAGCCAGCTGAAGCCAGAGCATCGACTTTGAGGCTTTCTGCGCTAGAGGGGACAGCCCGTGAGATGGGAAAGATTGGATCCAGGGGTCTCCAAGGTCTGAGAGTGAAGAACTATAGACCCCCTGAACTTTCGGCTGTACCTTCATACTGCAGTAACTGCGGGGAGTGCATAACCCCAGGTATGGGGCACCAACTTATTCTAATGGTCAAACAAGGGGCCAAACCTGAGAGTAGAGAACTATGGGCTCCCTGAGATCACGTTATATGCCTGTGCCTGCTAGTGAGTTCCTGGGCTCTCTGCACTTCCCACACATGCTTGACAGTGAGTGTTTCTGTAAGAGAGTGCATACAGAGCTCCAGATCCCGCTCCCACTACACTAGCAGCCAGATATCTGATACTTAACACCCACACCCACACTGGGCAAAATAGGGATCTCCCCGATAGTATTCTCAACATCGAAACCCTGTTCTGTGGGTCTCCCAGTGGAGTCCAGCCATAAAAATTTCTGGAATCCAGATGGTGCAGCTCAGGCAGATATAAGAACTTGGAACACAATACTGAGGCAGGTCTATTGTCATTGAGCCACAGGCACCTGTGCCTGCACTGTGCCTATGAACAGCAAAAGATGCCTACACCACAACCTGAGCTTGTGCTCCTCCCTTACACTTCACCCTTTCAGACAAGCACACCTCCACACACACTCCTATGATTGTGCATGTGTGTCTGCAACCTTCCTCCTTTAGCTTCATCTGAAACAGCAACACCCACCCTCAAATTGGTAGACTACTCTGATCTTTCTGAACAATACTCCAGACTCCAGAGACAGACAGACCCAGTCTGCAATACAGGGTCCAGAAAAACAAACAAACAAACAAACAAACAAACAAACAAACAAACAAACAGAAAACGTAGTAAAGACAATGTATACCAAGCCTACAGCCAGCATCAAACTAAACGGAGAGATACTGAAAGCAATCCCACTGAAATCAGGAACAAGGCAAGGCTGCCTACGATCGCCATATCTCTTCAACATAGCTCTTGATGTCTTAGCTAGAACAATAAGACAACTAAAAAGGGGATAAAGGGAATACACATTGGAAAGGAAGAAGTCAAAGTATCACTCCTCACACATGATATGATTGTATGCATGAATGGCCCCAAAAAATTCTACCAGAGAACTCCCTCTGCTGATAAATGATTTCAGCAAAGTGGCTGGATAAAAAAAATTAACTCAAAAAAAAAAAATCAGAAGCCCTGCTCTATACCAAAGACAAAGGGCCGAGAAAGAAATTAGGGAAACAACACCCTTCAAGATAGCCAGTAAAAACATAAAGTACCTTGGTGTGACTCTTACCTAGCATGTGAAAGACCTGTATGAAAAAAAAAAACTTCAAGTTTCTGAAGAAAGAAATAGAAGAAGATATCAGAAGATGGAAAGATCTCCTATGCTCATGGATCTGTAAGATTAACGTAGTGAAAATGCCCAATCTGCCAAAAGCAATCTACAGATTTGATGCAATTCCCATCAAAATACCAACACAATTCTTTTCAGAACTTGAAAGAACAACCCTCAATTGCATATGGAAGGACAAAAAACACAAAACTGTTAACACAAAATTGCTAATCCTGTAAAAAAACAAAAAAACAACACAAAATTGCTAATACAAAATTGCTAATCATGTACAATAACAGATCTTCTGGAGTTATCTCCATTACTGATCAAAGGTGTACTATAGAGTAATAGTAATAAAAACAGCATGGTACTGGCAGACAAACAGTCTCAGAGATCAATGGAATCACATAAAAGTCGCAGAAATAGACCTACACACCTATGGACACCTTATTTTTGACAAAGAAGCCAAAACAATACAATGTAAAAAGATAGCTTCTTCAACAAATGGTACTGTCTAAATGGATGTCTACATGTAGAAAACTGCAAATAGATCCATATTTATCACCCTGCACAAAACTAAAGTCCAAGTGGACCAAAAACCTCAACCAAAAACCAGACACAGTAAAACTGTTAGAAGAAAAATTGGGAAAGAGATTGGAACTCATTGGCATAGGAGACAACTTCCTGCACAGAAAACACCAACCGCACAGGCTCTAAGATCTAAAATCAATAAATGGTACCTCATGAAACTGAAAAGCTTCTGTAAAGCAAAGGACACTGTCAACAGAACAAAATCATATCCTACAGATTAAGAAAGGATCTTCCCCAACTCTATATCTGATAGCAAATATCCAAAATACATAAAGAACTTAAGAAGTTAAACACCAAAAAAACAAACTGTCCAATTAAAAAAAATGGAGTACAGAACTAAACAAAGAATTCTCAATAGAGCAATATCGAATGTCAGAGAAATGTTCAACGTCCTCATTAATCAGGGAAATGCAAATCAAAACAACCCTGATATTGCACCTTACACCCTTCAGAATGGCTAAGATCAAAAACTCAAGTGAAAACACATGCTGGAGAGAATGTGGAGAAAGGGGAACTCTCCTCCATTGCTGGTGGGAATGTAAACTTGTACAACCACTTTGGAAATCAATCTATCGCTTTCTCAGACAATTAGGAATACTGTTTCCTCAAGATCCAGCTATATCACTCCTAGGCATACATCCAAAATATGCTCAAGTATACAACAGGGACATTTTCAACCATGTTCACAGCAGCTTTATTTGTAATAGCCAGAAGCTGGAAACAACCCAGATGTCCCTCAGTTGAGGAATGGATACAGAAATTGTGGTACATTTACACAATGGAATACTACGTAGGTATTAAAAACAAGGAAATCATGAAATTTGCAGGCAAATGATGGGGACTAGAAAAGATCATCTTGAGTGAGGTAACCCAGAAGCAGAAAGACACACATAGTGTATACTCACTCATTCATAAGTGGATAGTAGACATATAATATAGGATAAAGGTAGTAAAATCTATAGTCCTAAAGAAGCTAAACAAGAAGGAAGACCATGGGGAAGATGCTCAATCCTCGTTCAGAAGGGAAAATGTGATAGACATTGGAAGCAGGAGAAGATAAGGAACAGGACAGGAGCCTACCACAGACAGCCTCTCAAAGACTCTACTGATTGAGGTATAGAAGCAGAGGCTCAGACTCACAGTCAAACTTTGGGCAGAGTGCATGGAATCTTATGAAAGAAAGGGGATATAGAAAGAGCTGGAGGGGACAGGAGCTCCAAAAGGAAAACAACAGAGACCCTCTCCCCAAAAAAAACCTGTGCCCTGGGGGCCCTGAAGAGAATGATACCCTAACAAAGGACAATGCATGGAGAAGACCTAAAACCCTGGCTTAGATGCAGCCCAGAGACGCAGTCTCCAAGTGGGGTCCCTAGTAAGGGGTGCAAGTGCTTCTCTGGTATGAACTCAGTGGCAGGCTCTCTGATCACCCCCCTGGGGGGTGCAGCCTTCCCAGTCCACAGAGGAAGAGAGTGCAACCTATCCTGATGGGATCTGATAGGCTAGGGTCAAATAGAAGGGGAGGAGGGCCTCCCCTATCAGTGGACTAGGGGAGGGGTATAGGGGGAAAAGAGGGAGGGAGGCTGGAACTTGGAGGAGATGAGAGAGGGAGCTATAAATGGAAAACAAGGTGAATAAATTGTAATAAATAATACATAAAAAATTTAAAAAAGAAAATGCAAAATTATTTTAAAATTATTGTATCTGACACTGACTCTATTCTTTGCTTTTGGATCACTTTCTTCTAGCTGGGCAGCCTTGCCTGGACTCAATAGAAGAGGATGAATTAAGTCATGATGGAACTTAATGGGCAGGGGTGGGCTTGTAAGGGGGGTTCTTGGTGATGCTCCACTTTTCTTAGGAGAAGGGACATAGCGAATGAGGATGAGGGAGTGAGTGGGAGGGTGGGACTTTGAGGATGAGGGTGTGGGTGGGAGGGTGGGACTGGGAGGAGAGTAGGGAGGGAGCTGTGATCAGAATGTAAAAATGAATGAATGAATAAAATGTAATGATATCTTGAATACTTTGTTAAGAGGAACATAATACTAAGAGATAAATTTTCACAACAAAATATAAATCAAATGTGGGTTAAAGTTTTACTTTACATAGGATTTCTGTCTCTATTTCATTGTTTTGTTTTGTGTATGTGTATGAGTGTTTTGCCTGTGTATATGTCTGTGTACTATGGGCTTGCCTGGTGTCCAGGGAGGCCAGAAGATAGTTTCATATCACTAGGGAATGGGGTTACAGGTTTCTGTGGTATGCATATACTCTTAAACACTGAACCATTTCAAGATCCAGCTAAAAATATTTTTGGAAATGACACAATAAAAACAAAGCAAAAGCTTGTATTGGGGACACGAAAGGTTAAAAATAAAGAGTCAAAACATATACAACATAAATACTTAATTGAAGAAAATCATGAAGAGAGGAAGAAAAGTTTTGATCTGGCCGCCTGTTACATTTGTACCTTAAAGTGGTTCAATAATGCTTGACAAGGTAATTCTGCAAGCCTGAGCCCTGGGTATAGAAGATCAATACCCCCAGAGGATACAGGAGTCTCCCTTTTTAAAGGTGTGTGTGTGTGTGTGTGTGTGTGTGTGTGTGTGTGTGTGTCTGTGTCAGTGTGTCTATGTTATTAACATGCATGTTTGTGTGTGTCTGTGTCTCTATGTGTGTATATCTGTTATATGTGCACATATGTGTGTGTGTGTGTGTGTGTGTGTGTGTGTGTGTGCAGATTCCATGAGCATTACCATTGATTCATTGAGAGTTTTGAATTTCTACTGGTGGATAAAGGATTTATGATTGTTCAAGAGCACTTCATAGCCATTTCTCCTCTGACTTTTAGAATGTTTCTCACAAATGGGTAGCTATCTGTGCTTTGCAGAATCCACATGGGGATCTTTATGCATTTCTCCAGAGTTTCTCTCTGGTATCACTGTCCTATTTCTTTGCCTCATTAAACTCTTATATCTTCCTCTTCAACTCAGAAAGCCGGCTTAGCTCTGTGTGAAATCCAACTCAATGCATGTGTATTACACTTAAATACCGAAGGTATACAGATAACTTAAAAATAGTGCCAGGTTTTAGACACACACAAAACTTCTTACTGGGATGTCACAGACATGGAAAGAATAACGATTAAAAGTTTGCCATGAATCAAATCAGATTATTGGATCTTATTGGAAGTCAAGCTTGGAAAGGAACTGCTGTCTAGTTTGCCACCCACCACATACATCCTAACTGAAAGAGACTTAGCCCGGCCTTCAGCTTAGCCTATAGGGTATACATGATCTTTTCCATCTCTCTCTCTCTCTCTCTCTCTCTCTCTCTCTCTCTCTCTCTCTGTATCATCTATCTATCTTCATAAATAAATTTGAATTTCACTTTATAATTGATAAATTTCTGTTTATTACATACAATTTTTCTTTTTAGCAAATAATACAGTAGTCTATTGTCTGGATATTTTTTGGTCTATTTATCAAGTTCGCAGGTATTCTGCATTTGTTTTGCATTATTTCTGATGATATTTTTTTCTCAGTTAACGTCTGATTATGAATAAATTTTTTGTTTGTTTTTTGAGACAGCGTTTCTCTGTGTAGCTTTGGCTGTCCTGGTCTCACTTTGTAGACTAGACTGGCCTTGAAGTCACAGTGATCTCCCTGCCTCTGCCTCCCTGAGTTCTGAGATTACAGGTGTGTCCCACCACTACCGGCTTGAGTATGAATAATTTTAAGGGCATATGAGCATATTTCTACGTGAAAAAAATTTGCCAAGTGCATATATTTTAAATAAATTATTATATGTTAATTACTGTTGTTCATTTGAACTTTAAAATGATTGTGTTTCTTTGCAACATTATTAACAGTATATGAAAGTTTATGAACTTTGGGCCTGGAAACAGGCAAGCTAACTGCAGATCTTCACCTCTTCCTACTGTCCTCTAAATCCAAGTCCCCAGACTCACTCCCAACTCTGAAGCAGACCACCTGTTGCAGCCTCTCCCTGCTCTCTGTTCCAGTCTCCAATAGATCATGCAGATCTCTTCCAACCTTCCTCTCCTCTCATCCTATTATACTAACCCCCAACTCTAGCAGGTATACCCTGGGAATCCACCAAACCAAGCCTGCCAGAGAAGCAAGTAGGCTAACAAAGCAGGCAGGTGAGCTTCAAATCTTCACCTTCTCTCTTCTTCCAAATTCAAACCCTAAGTCTCAGCTCTATAGCAGCCTTCTTAATGTGGTCTCTCTGTACTCTTCTTTCCAATTCTCAGGGGACTAAGCAGATCCTGGGGCACACCGTATTTATTCCCTCAGGTAGACTCTTCAGACCCCACCTCCTAGTCCATCCCCATTCCTAAGTGTCAGCTCTCAACACCTGGAAACACATTTTATCAGAAACCCCAGGTGCCATACCTATCGAGATCCCAGCAGTATTCCCAACTATCAGGCCAAAATACAGCCACCACACACTCCTAAGAGGGCAATAGAAACCAATGAGCAAAACACCTTCCCCCAAAAAAAGCCAGGATGATATGTCTCCACTGGAGCCTAGCAACCCTCATATAGTCATCCCTGAGAATTGCAACATAGCTGAGTCACAAGATGAGGACTTTAAAATAGTTTTTATGAAGATAGTAGAGGTCCTTAAAGAAGAAATGAGTAAATTCTTTCAAGAAATCTATGAAAACACAAATAAACACTGGAAGGAAATGACTAAAACAGTTCAAGACTGGAAAGTGAAACTAGAATAAACAAAGAAAACAAAAAAACTGAGGGAAATCTGGGCATGAAAAACTTAGGAACTCAGATAGGAACCTCAGAGGCAAGCCTCACAGAAAAAATACAAGAGATGGAAGACAGAATCTCAGACATTGAAGACAAGATAGAAGAAATGGATACCTTGGTCAAAGAAAAAAAATGCTGGCACAATCATCCAGGAAATGTAAAACTAACTCTAAGAATAATAGGAACAAAGGAAGATGAAACCAGGTCAAAGGCAGAAAAAAATCTTTATAAAATCATAGAAGAACCTGTCTCTAACCTAAAAACTGAGATGCTTATCAAGGTACAGGAAATATACAGAGCAGCAAATACACTGAACTAGAAAATAAAGTCCCTTCAGGGACTGGAGAGATGGCTCAGAGATTAAGAGCACTGGCTGTTCTTCCAGAGTTCCTGAGTTCAGTTCCCAACAATCACATGGCGGCTCACAACTGTTTATAATGAGATTTGATATCCTCCTCTGATGTGCAGGCCTACATGCAGGCAGAACACTGTATACATAATAAATAAAATAAATTTTAAAAGGATTTATAAAAAAGAAAGTCCCCTCAGTGCATAATATTAAAAACACTACATATACAGAACAAAGACATAATATTAAAAGTTGAAAGGGAAAACGACCAAGTAACATATAAATGCAGAACTAGTGGAATTACACCTGACTTCTTGCCAGAGACTGTAAAAGCCAGAAGGGCCTGAACAGATGTTCTGTAGACTCTAAGAGTCCACAGATGCCAGCACAGACTCAAATTTTAAAACGGAAATTGAAGTTGAATGCTTATTCTAATTTGTTGATAGAAAGAAACAAGCTCTGTTGAATGCAAGATACACCAATAGCTAATGCATTTTTAATTTAAATCCACTGATGCACACAAACAAAATAACACAGAAAACTGATCAAATTCTTAAGTATCCTGTACCTGCTACATGTTTTCTCTCAGTGTCATCCTTTAGATGATCTCCCAGATCGTGAGAAGAAAATTGTGTTCTGACCATTTCTTCTCTTAAAGATAATTGATTAAACTTTTCCTCTACCTCAGGTTATTTCAACCACTTCCCCTCACTAAGATGCTTTGTGACAAATAAGATCAAATAGTGAGTAAAAGTGTTATCTCCTGGGTAAAAGTGTTATCCCCAAACACGAGGACCAGAGTTTGAGCCTGATTTTCAGAACCATATAGTGGAAAGAGAGAACTAATCCAGTCCCCCTCCCCAAGTTGTCCACTGACTTCCACATGTATGCTGTGACATGCATACATATACACAATGTACAAATAAATGATTTTTAAAAAGTTGTTTGCAGTTATAAGGGAAAATGAATAAGGATGTGATTGCACAAATATTTTAGTTGGGTGTCTAGCCTAGATGCCTAAATACGCAAAGAAAATATAGTTCACACATACAATGGCATTAATTTAATCATTTGTAGAAAAATTAATACAATTGGAGATTTTTATGCTCAGCAAATTATTTAAAGATTTAGTAAAACAAGTAACATGTATTCTCTCATATGGAGACTCTATATTTAAGTGTGTGTGCGTGCACACACTTCTGTGTGTATTTGTAAGTCACAAAAATAATAAGATTGCAAGAGATCTTAAAAGAAGTTGGGGAAGAGAGAACAAAGACAGTGATAGAGTACATAAAGTATGAAAATAAAGCAAAAGGAGAAAGTAACTATTTTAGGGGGAAGAAGGGGACTAACATGAGGCTGTTAAGAAACATGGGAGAGGGTCATGGGTGGAGCAATGAAGAAGAACAAAGTATAATGACATTTATGTATGAAAATGCCATAATGAAACTCACTGTTTTGTATGCTAATGTAAAAATTAAATCTATTGTTTTTAGAAATTGTTTCTATTCGTATTTTTTTATTCAATTTTAACAGAACTACAGGAGGGAAATTTATTGGTTTGTAAAACTCTCATCCAATTTCTAGCCAATTGTTTGCACTCGACCATGAATATACCTGTCTTTGTGCTGTAATTAACCAGTAAGTATAAGTGAGGCAAAAAGATAAAAACAAAACAAAGTGTTTCAGGGTCATGTGGTACAACAGTTAGGCTAACAGTTACAGTTGTTTGACCTTGGCCAAGTGACTTTATTTTAGAAATTGTTTTCTTCAGTGAACACAGAAAAAAATTGTTTTCCTTGAATGTGAGAGTATAATCAACTTATGGAAATTCTGGTGTTATCACTATCTAGTAACACTGTCTAAATCTATGGAATTTATTCAGTCTTTCTCAATCTATCAAGTATACACAACAAGAATTACATTAGGCATTTAAAAATATCTATTCTTATTTATTTATTTATTTATTCTTCTCTTTTACAACATTCTGTTTGCAGTTTCCCTTCCTTCCACTCCCCTGAATCTTCCTCACTTTCCCTCTCCCCAAGATCCACTCCTCCTTTATTTCCCTTCAGAAAAGAGCAGGCCTCCTAAGGATATCAACCAAACAGAACATCATAAGTTACACTAAGACTAGGAACAAACCCTCATAACACGGCTTGATGAGGCAACCCAATAAGAGAAAAAGGGTCCCAAAAGTAAGCAAAAAAGTCAGAGACACCTCCAGCCCCACACTCCCACTGTTAGGAGTTCCACCAAGCTACACAACTATAACACATGTGCAGAGGACCTAGCTCAGACCCATTCAGGCTCTGTGATTGCCACTTTAGTCTCTGTGAATTCCTATGAGCCTTGCTTATTTAGTCCATGGGTTGTGTTCTCCTGGTGCCATCAACACCATGTATTCTTATTACTGAATTACATGTATGTGCGTGTGCCCATATGGGGGTATATGAACATGAGGTTAGGTACCCATGGGAGGCCAAAAGAAGGCATCAGATGCTCTAGAGATGGAGTCACAGGTGGTTATGAGCCACATGACCTGGGTGTTGAGAAATGAACTCCAGTTCTGTGTAAAAGCAGTGGAAGTACACATTATTAACTGTTGAGTCATCTCTCTAACCCCACACTGTTAATGCTCTAGGTGGCTGTGTAAACCTGGGAGAATGGACCCTAAAAATGAGGTAGATTAAAGTCTTGTGCAATAGCCAACTTTATTCAGGGCATCAGGCAGTTGATATTCTGAGGGTATGCTGAGGGTTAGGCAAAGTCATGAGCAAAGTTCAGAGTTTTGGCTGTATAAAGTCACTAAACCAACCCACGCTCAGAAACATCATCTGAATAGTACATGATGGGTAATCTGAAGAAAAATCCACTCTTATTTACTACACTTCAGAGGGGCAACAAAGTATGTTCCAGGAACAACCCATATTATGGAGGAACAAAGATTACAATATTCTTCTTTATTTACTTGGAGTTTTCTCACAAGCTCTCAAAGATCTCACTCATGGACCATGTTCTGACACCACACATTGGATAGTTTTTAGAATCAAAAAAATAAAATCTCATAATTAAATTATATTTAGCCTTCAACATCATCTTTGCATTGTACAATGTTTTAAGTGTGTTTAAGACAATTGATGCATTTTCTCCTTAACAGCCTGAACAGAATCTTCTGTAAAGATGAAAGCTAGCCAGCAGGGTGGTCACTTTTAGCTCAGTTCCAGTTTGATTTCTTTCTCTTGTTACAAAGTTCAGTGATGTCTTCCGGGTCTTATCAGCTTGTTCTGGTTGTCAAGAGAAGTCACAAAGGCCAACATTGTTTTGGAGAGGCCTGTAGGGACTTCCTAAACAACTAGAAGGAAGTATCCTACACTCAGCACTGAGAGTTTTGCTTAACAAACTTGGGTTTTAGGAACCATGCACTCATGCATGGTATCTCCCTTCTGTTTTTGGTTTTTTTTTTTTTGTTTTTGTTTTTTTTAATCATGTTTTAATCTTTGTGCTTTTTAACTTTTGTGTTAATTAAATTTGTTCTTTGATAATTTCATATATGTACAATGCATTCTTATCTTTCAACCCTAACTCTCATCTCCTTCTCAGCCCTGGTAACTTCCCCATTCCTTCATTCCTTTTCTACATTTATGTCCTTTAGTTTTGTTTTGTGACCCCCTGAGACCATGGTCATACAGAAAGCCCTAGTTCAACTCATTGGTTAACACAAGATATTTTTCTCTTTTATTTTAATAAATTTTATTTTTGGACAATTTCTAGTTTCTCTTCCCCTGCCTTTTCTCTTATTTCTCACTCACCCAGGCTAGCCCCTTTCTTCTATATAAATCTTCTTCCCATATTCATAACTTTTGCTTGATGGGCCACAGATTTTACTGAAACCGTTTATGTGACCATGGATTTGAAATAATCAAGTAGAATCTGGTAGGCTCACCAGTGGGTACAGAACTGGATATTATTCCTCCTCCTCTCCCAGAATCTGTAGGGTCTCATAAGTGCCTATTCAACCTATATAGGAGGGCCCAATATGTTTGGGTTGAATGTCAGTAGACACAGCTGCTCTGAGTTCATTCTTGCTATTGCTGTCATATGGAGAAGATGGTATTTCTTAGGCCTCTTCCCATCATTTATTATCAATATCTTGTGTAGCCATGAGTCTTTGGAAGAGTGGTGACTACTCATTGAAAAGAGAGTCTCCTTTGATTAAGGATGTGAGTGGCCTTTGCCTCTGGGTATGAGCATAAATATTTAGAAAACAGATTGATACCTTTAATTTTAGCTAAGCAGCAGTTTTAAGAATCTCCCAGAACCTAAGACCTCCTCAGTGACAAATAAAGGACTAGATGTGCAATACTAGGAATGAATTTCCTCTTGTGAAACAAGCCTCAAATCTAATCAGGGAGCGTTTTTTACTCCCATAATTTTCATGCATCAATGATCACCTCTCACCTCAAAGGTTGGCATTATAATTCAGAGTTCAAAACTGGATAAGATCACTGATTCTTTGACTTTTTCCAGAGATTACCTAGCACTGGTACTATGAAAGCTAACTAACAGGGAGGAAATACCCATCTCAGTTCCAGCTTTGTTTTTCTGTATTTTGCATTCAAGGTGTGTGGTGGTTTCTTCAGCAATAGGAACTTATTTACTAGTTCTGGTGGGCAGCCAAGAGCAACTACAAGAGCATTTAATCATACTGGAAGACAAATACTGCATGTTCTTCCTCTTATGTGGATCCTGGCTTCATATCCTTAGAATTGTGTGTTTGACATGGAGTATCTGTAAAAGCCAGTTACTTTTTTGTTAGAATGGAACCACAGAGATCAGAGAGATCTTAATGGAGAAAGATATTAGAACATAAGTCATATGAAAGTAGTACAAGGGAATACTGGGAGTGGAAAGGTTTAAGCAGGGATGTGGGTAAAGGAATAGGGGAGACATCGAAGGTTAACCCAATTAAAGGTTATGTGAAAAACTCATAGGAAAGGTACTACTGTGTAAACTAATTTCAAGTCAGCACTAAAAATATAGCTTCAGAGATCAAAGAAAGTGGCCTGGCACTCACATCTTGTCCTCCTTGGTGTTCTTTTGGTGAATATCTTTTTACAAAATGTTACCATCAGAGAAGACTTTGTGTCTGTGATATATCAAGATAAAAACAAGGCCACTCTGTAATCATTTATTAGCATGAAAACATTGTTCCAACCACAAAATGATGAAAGATTCTATTCTATTTAACGGCAGTACTTTTTGCTTGTTTAATGATCAACTTCAGTTTTAGTCCGGTTTTTCCCATTTATAAAACAAAATTTACTTAGATACTAAGTCAGAGAATTACTCAGGCTTCCTGACACCATTTGGTCTACCATAAAACCTTACTTCTTTCAAATCTCCTCTAAACCACCCAATATATCCTTAAACCTAAAAATAAGTCACTATTGAAAACCTCTTCCCAGGTGTGATAATAAATGCTGGTTCAGACACAGGCATGTTTCTGGTGATCTTCAGCTCCAAAACTGCCATTCATGATCTTTAGCAAAGCAGTTCTACTTTAAAGACTTTGTCTTACAGGAATACTTTGAGATGTACAGATACGAACAAGGATGCTTACTATTGTACTCAATTCTCATAGAAAAAAAATCCCATAAATGTTCATCACCAAGTGACTGATTAAATGACATGTGATACAAACTATATGAAAGAATATTTGTAGCTGCCTTTTGTATAAAGACTGCAAAGTACTGCTGTAAGAAATTAAACCGTAGGAAGCAGAGAGTGATATTCTGTTTATGGGCCAGGATATTTACTATTCTTAGATGTCTACTCCTATCAAATTCAAGTATTGATTCAAAGCTATGCTAACTGAATTACAGCTGGAGGGAAATTTTGCATAAATTGACAAGATGGGTCTAAAATCCATATGAGAAATCAAGAGTAAGGATGAAACAGCTTTGAAAAACAGCGTTAGAAGAATCCCACTGCTTCATTTCACAACGTTATCATGCTAGAGTAATTGAGGGCTGGGGAAATGAATCAGTGGCTTGAAGCTCAAGTGTGAGGACCAGGGTTTGGATCCTCAGAACCCACATAAAGACCTGTTAAGCGTGGTGGCCCACCTGTAATTCCAGCCTTGGAAGGGGAAGCAGAGCAAGCTTGCTACCAAGACTAGCCCTACCAGCAAGTTCTGCCTTGATAACGAGACCAAGATTTGTTGAATAAAGTGGAAGAGCAATTGAAGAATATCCCCAACCCTAACTTTGGGCCTGTATATCATTGTGCACAGACACACACATGTGCCCACACATGGACAAACATGCATACACAACCTTACATGCAAATACATACAATGGAAAAAGAAAAATAAAGAACAAAAAGATACAGTAATTTATAAGACATTATGGCATCGATATTATAACATACCAGTTTATCAATGGAATGAAGAAGTTTCCAGAAAATTTTACAGTAACAATAACATGCATATAAAATATTAAAAAGTTATACCTTTGATTTTTGGGTGCTTATAATCAAATAGGAGAATCTTAAATGAAATATGGGACAACTGATTTTTTTAATTTAATTGAATTTTTTATTATTAGTTACAATATATTTTTTATTAAGCTTTTTTAATTTTATTTTTTCCTTATCAGTTACATCTTATTAACTCTGTATCCCAGCCATATCGCACTCCCTCAATCCCTCCCAATCCCACCCTCCCTCCCTCACCTCCACCATGGCCCTTTCCAAGTCCCCTGATGGGGGGGACCTCCTCCCCATTCATCCGATCCTGTTTTATCAGGTATCTTCAGGACTGGCTGCAAAGCCCTCCTCTGTGGCCTAACAGGACTGCTCCTCCCTTAGGGGGTGGGGAGGCCAAAGAGCCAGCCATTGAGTTCCTGTTAGAAATAGTCCTTGTTCTCCTCAATATGGGAAACCAATTGGTTACTGAGCTACCACAGGCTACATCTGAGCAGAGGTTCTAGGTTACATTCATACATGGTCCTTGGTTGCATGTCAGTCTCAGAAAAGACCCTGTGCCCAGATATATTTGGTCCTTGTGGAGCTCCTATCCTTTCCCCATCATACTAACTCCCCTTCTTTCATATGATTCCCTGTACTCTGCCGAAGGTTTGGTCATGAGTCTTGTATCTGCTTTGAAAACACTGCTAGTTAGACTCTTTCAGATGCGCACAGTAGACTCCTGTCATACGTTCAACGCACATCCCATCTGTCTTTCTAAATGAGGATTGATCATCTTACCCATATCCGCTCTCTTGATTATCTTTTTTAGGTGTATAGATTTCATTATGTTTATCATATCTTATAGGTCTATATAAGTGAGTATATGCTGTGTTTGTCTTTCTCCGTCGGGGATATTTCACTCAGAATGATCTTTTCTAGATCCCACCATTTGCCTGCAAATTTCATGATTTCCTCCTGTTTGATTGCTGAGTAGTATTCCAATGTGTAAAAATACCACAATTTCTGCACCCATTTCTCCGTTGATGGACATCTGGGTTGTTTCCAGGTTCTGGCTATTACAAATAAAGCTGCTATAAACATGGTTGAGCAAGTATCCCTTTTGTGTACTTGAGCAAAGTTTGGGTATATACCTAGCAGTGGTATAGCTGGGTCTTGAGGAATCACTATTCCTAATTGTCCGAGAAAGCGCCAAATAGATTTCCAGAGTGGTTGTACCAGTTTACATTCCCACCAGCAGTGGAGGACGGTTCCCCTTTCTCCACAACCTCTCCAGCATGTGTTGTCACTTGAATTTTTCATCTTGGCCATTCTGATGGGTGTAAGGTAAAATCTCAGGGTCGTTTTGATTTGCATTTCCCTGATGGCTAATGAGGTTGAGCATTTCTTTAAGTGTTTCTCTGCCATTCGATATTCCTCTACAGAGAATTCTCTGTTTAGCTCTGTTCCCCATTTTTTAATTGGATTACTTGGTTTGCTGCATTTCAACTTCTTTAGTTCTTTGTATATACTGGATATTAGTCCTCTGTCAGATTAAGGGTTAGTGAAGATTCTTTCCCAATCTGTAGGCAGTAATTTTGTTTTGATGACTGTGTCCTTTCCTTTACAGAAGCTTTTCAGTTTCATGAGGTCCCATTTATTGATTGTTTCTCTTACAGCCTGTGCTGTTGGTGTTCTGTTCAGGAAGTTGTCTCCTGTGCGAATGAGTTCTAGGCTCTTCCCAACTTTTTCTTCTAACAGATTTAGAGTATCTGGTTTTATGTTGAGGTCTTTGATCTACTTGGACTTCAGTTTTGTGCAGGGTGATGAATATGGATCTATTTTCATTTTCCTGCATGTAGACATCCAGTTGGACCAGCACCATTTGTTGAAGATGCTGTCTTTTTCCATTGAATGGTTTTGGCTTCTTTGTCAAAAATCGAGTATACATAGGTGTGTGAGTTTATTTCTGGGTCTTCTATGCGGTTCCATTGATCCTCCTTTCTGTTTTTATGCCAATACCATGCAGTTTTTACTACTATTGCTCTGTAGTACAACTTGAGATTGGGGATGGAGATACCTCCAGATGATCTGTTGTTTTACAGGATTGTTTTGGAGATTCTGGGTTTTTTGTTTCTCCATATAAGGCTGAGAATCATTTTTCAAGGTCTGTAAAGCATTTAGTTGGTATTTTGATGGGAATTGCATTGAATCTGTAGATTGCTTTTGGCAGGATGGCCATTTTCACAATGTTAATCCTACCAATCAATGAGCACGGAGATCTTTCCATCTTCTGATATCTTCTACAATTTCTTTCTTCAGAGACTTGAAGTTTTTCTCAAAAAGGTCTTTCACTTGCTTGGTTAGTGTCACCCCAAGGTACTTTATGTTATTAGTGGCTATTGTGAAGGGTGTTGTTTCCCTAATTTCTTTCTCGGCCCTTTTGTCTTTGATATACAGGAGGGCTTCTGATTCTTTTGAGTTGATTTTGTATCCTGCCACTTTGCTAAAGGTGTTTATCAGCTGGAGGAGTTCTCTGGTTGAATTTTTGGGATCTCTCATATATACTATTATATCGTCTGCAAATAGTGACACTTTGACCTCTTCCTTTCCGATTTGTATCCCCTTGATCTCCTTTAGTTGTCTTATTGCTCTGGCTAGGACTTCAAGTACTATGTTGAAGAGGTATGGAGAGAGTGGGCAGCCTTGTCTTATCCCTGATTTCAGTGGGATTGATTTAAGTTTCTCTCCATTGAGTTTGATGTTGGCTATAAGCTTGCTGTATATGCCTTTACTATGTTTAAATATGTGCCTTGTATCCCTGATCTCTCCAAGACTTTAAACATGAATGGGTGTTGGACTTTGTCAAATGCTTTTTCAGCATCTAAGGAGATGATCATGTGGTTTTTCTCCTTCAGTTTGTTAATGTGGTGGATTATATTGATGGATTTCTGTATGTTGAACCACCCTTATATGCCTGGGATGAAACCTAGTTGGTCATGGTGGATGATATTTTTTATGTGTTCTTGGATTCGGTTTGCAAGTATTTTATTGAGTATTTTTGCATCAATGTTCATAAGAGAGATAGGTCTGAAGTTTTCTTTTTTTGTTGGGTATTTGTGTGGTTTAGGTATCAGGGTGACTGTCACTTCCTAGAATGATTTTGGTAATGTACCTTCTGTTTCTATTTTGTGGACTAGATTGAGAAGAATTGGTGTTAACACTTCTTTGAAAGTATGGTAGAATTCCGCACTGAAACCATCTGACCCAGGGCTTTTTTTGGAGGGGAGACTGTGAATGACTGCTTCAATTTCCTTGGCGGATATAGGGCTATTCAGTCTTTCTACCTGATCTTGACTTAATGTTGGAAGATGAAATCTATCAAGAAAATTGTCCATTTCATTTAGGTTTTCAAATTTTGTGGCATGTAGGCTTTTGTAGTATGACCTAATGATTGTTTGAATTTCCTCAGCGTCTGTAGTTCTGTCCCCCTTTTCATTTCTGATTTTGCTGATTTGTATAGATTCTCTCTGCTTTTTAGTTAGTTTGACTAAGGGTTTGTCTATCTTGTTGATTTTCTCAAAGAACCAGCTTTTTGTTTCATTGATTCTTTGAATAGTTTTGTTTCTAATTGATTGATTTCAGCCCTGAGTTTGATTATTTCCAGCCGTCTGCTCCTCTTGGGTGTATCTGCTTCTTTTGTTTTCTAGGGTTTTCAGTTGGTCCATTAAGTTGTTTGTATGTGATGTTACGAATTTCTTCTTGCAGGCACTTAGTGCTATAAATTTTCCTCTGAGCACTGCTTTCAATGTGTCCCATAAATTTGGGTATGTTGTGTCTTCATTTTCATTGAATTCTAAGAAGTCTTTAATTTCTTTCTTTATTTCTTCTTTAACCCAGCTGTCATTGAGTAACAAGTTGTTCAGTTTCCATGTGCGTTCCAGCTTTTTGTTATTTCTGTTGTTGTTGAGGTCCAGTTTAGTCCATGGTGGTCAGATAGAATACAAGGGATTATTTCAATCTTTTAGTATCTGTTGAGGCTTGCTTTATGACCAACTATATGGTCTATTTGGGGAAGGTTCTATGTGGTGCTGAAAAGAAGGCATACTCTTTTGAGTTTGGGTGAAAAGATCTGTAAACGTCTATTAGGTCCATTTGATTTAGGGACTCTGTAAGTGTTTTTATTTCCCTATTTGTTTTCTGTCTAGTTGATCTGTCCCTTGGTGAGAGTGGAGTGTTTAAGTCTCCCACTATTAAGATATTAGGATCAATGTGTGATTTAAGCTTTAATATTGTTTCATTTACGAATGTAGGTGCTCTTGTATTTGGGGCATAGATATTCAAAATTGTGATGTCCTCTTGGTGGATTTTTCCTTTGATGAGAATATAGTGGCCCTCCTTTTCTTTTTTTATTAACTTGGATTGAAAGTCTATTTTATTAGATATTAGGATGACTACTCCAGCTTGTTTTCTGGAACCATTTGCTTGTAAAACATTTTTCCAGCCCTTTACTCTGAGGTAGTGTTTATATTTGTTGCATAGGTGTGTTTCTTGGATGCAACAGAATGTTGGATCCTGTTTCCACAACCATTCTGTTAGTCTGTGTCTTTTTATTGGGGAGTTGAGTCTGTTGATGTTGGTAGATACTAGTGACCAACAATTGTTACTTACTTTTGATGTGGGGTTGGTGGTGTCACTGAGTTTCATTGCTTGTATTCTTTTGATTTTTTTTTTGTTGTTGTATAGTCATGTATTTCCTGTTTCCTTAGATGTAGTTGTTTTCTTTGGTCTGGAGTTTCCCTTCTAGTAACTTCTTTAGAGCTGGGTTACTCTGTAGATATTGTTTAAATTTGGTTTTGTCATGGAATATTTTGAATTGTCCGTGTATGTTGATTGTAAGTTTTGCTGGGTATTGTTGTCTGAGTTGGAAGCTGTGGACCCTTAAGGACTGTATGATTTCTGTCCAGGCCCTTCTGGCTTTCATAGTTTCTGTTGAGAAATCTGGTGTGATTCTGATAGGTCTACCTTCATATGTTACTTGGCCTTTTTCCCTTGCTGCTTTTAGAATTTTTTATTTGTTCTGTAGGTTCAGTATTTTGACTATGATGTGACATGAAGAATTTCTTTTCTGGTCTAGTCTACTTGGTGTTCTGTAGGCCTCTTGTATGTTTATGGCCATCTCCTTCTTTAAGTTGGGAAAGTTTTCTTCTATAATTTTCTTGAAAATATTTTCCGGACCTTTGAGCCTGATGTCTTCTTTTTCTTCTACTCCTATTATTCTTAGGTTTTGTCTTTTCATGGTGTCCTTGATTTCTTGGATGTTTTGTGTTTGGAACTTTTCTGATTTTATGTTTTCTTTGAGAGACATGTCAATTTCCGCAAGTGTATCTTCGGCTCCTGAGATTCTTTCTTCCATCTCTTGTATTCTGTTGGTGATGCTTTGTAGGGAACTACCTTTGTAGTTCCCGATCTTTTCTCTATGTTCTCCAGCGCCTGGTTTTTCTCTATTTGTGTTTTCTTTATTGATTCTAATTCTGTTTTCATGTCTTGCCCCATTTCCTTCATCTGTTTCAATGTGGACTCCTGCTTTTCAATGATAGTTTCTATCTTTTTGTCCGTTTCCTCTCTATGTATCACTAATTGTGCCTCTACTTCTTTGGCTATAATTGCCTGTATTTCTATGAGAGCTTTGTTTATTTCTTCTTTATTTGCCTTCATTTGTGTGGACATTTCTCTGAGAGCTTTGTGCATTTCTTCTTTGTTTGCCTCAATTTTTGTGGTCATTTCTCTGAGAGCTCGATTTGTTTCCTCTTGGTTCGTCTCGATTTCTTTGGCTATTTCTCTGAGGCCTTTGTTCATTTCATCTTTGTGGGCCTCTAATAGCTGGAGAAACAGTTTTAAGGTTGTTTTCTTGTATATCTAGTGAATTGAAGTGTCCATTGTTTTGTGGGGTTGCTGGTGAGGTCATTATGTCCTGATTTTTGTTGGGTGTGTTCTTACGTCTGCCTCTAGCCATCTGGTTATTTATAACCCTCACTGTTTGTTCCTCAAGTTTGTAGTTCGGGCTATGATCGTCTCTTTCTGTTTTCTGGAATGTTTTTTTCAGGAAGTCGAGAGAGGTTCACTGATTTGGGAGTGTGCGTTTTGGTTTCAGTTTTGCCTATGTAAGGAATGTGATGCTGGCGCTATTCGCATGCGCTTTTAGCAGGTGCAGTGTGCATCCGTGGATTCTTTGACTATTGCAGTGGCCTGCAGGCCACTATTATGCAGTTCTGTCTGAGATCCACGGATTGTTTGCCTGGATTACACTGGTGGACCCACAAGGCAGAGGCTTCAGTGTTGGGGTCCCTATCTCAAGAATCCCTATGATGCCCACACTAGGGGTGTGGGTGGCAGGAATCTCATCTGGTTGCTTATGTGGAGAGGCCCTGGGTCTGGGGCAAACTCTCCCTAGAAGGCTCACTCACTCTCTTGCAGGACCAGTTGGAATGCACAGGGGTTCCCCTTGCTCTCTGCTCTCTGATTTGGTGCTGCTGTGGAAAATGCTCGGGTAGGCTAAGAGTCAGCTCTGTGACACTGTGGTCGCAGGACTCGGTGTCCACCTTTCCTGTGTGCTGCCTCTTTGTCCTTTCCCTCTGCCAGGAGAGGTTATGTTGACTGGTCCCGGGGTAGCGCGGGAAAGAGTTAGGTTGAGTGTTCTCAATCCCAGATCCTGGGCCCAGATCTCTCTGCCAGAAGCAGCCTGGCGGTAGAACCTATGTTTGCTGATCCCGAGACAGTACCAGGTAGGGTTGAGTGTCCTCAGATCCAGAGCTTGGGTTTCTTTGCTAGGGGCTGCTGGGTGAGCTTGAGAGGGGGTGCTGTGTCCTGTGGCAGGCTGCCTCTCTGTCCTTCCCCTCTGACCTTCCCCTCCGCTAGGGCAAGCTTATGGCGGTGCTCTCAGGGAAGTGCCAGAAGTAGTTGGGACTTCTCAGTCCAGATCCTTAGCCGGGGTTTCTCTGCCAGGGGTCAGGGGGGTGGGGGGCGCCAGTGATAGGACTTGGTGCAAGACCTTATTGCGCTGGACCCAGGATAATCTCAGGACATGTTGAATGACCACAGTCCTAGTTCCCGAGCTGAAGTTTGTTTGCTAGGAGCAGCCAGCAGCACTAGGGTCCCGGCACTGTGAAGCTGCTGTGCGCCTCTTTATCCTTCTGCTCCTCCATGGCGGGGTTATGGCGGCATTTGAGGGAGTGCCCGAAAGGATTGGGCTTTCTCAGCCCCGATCTCGGATTGGGGTACAGACAATGTGGTCTGTGGCAGATTCTACTGGACGCCTCCTGCCTCCTCCAAAGAGGGAGTAGGGAATTTGTGCTGGGCGAGTAGCTCTCTGTATGGCGGGAGCTCAGTTGTGATGGTGGCGGGTATCCGTGGTCAGTGAGAACTTCCAGGGAAAGACTGGGTGACCCATGATCAGTCTAGCAACTTTCCTTCCCCATGAGGTTTTCTTGTGACTGGGACTCACAGTCTCTGGCACCCTTGTGCCCACCAATCAGCCTGGGAAAGTGATCGGGACACGCAGGCTTGGGGTTCCAGCCCGGATACCCAAAGCCCGCATTACTCGGGTTCTCTTTCGGGTTCTGGCTGTGCGGCCGACCTGAGAGTGGATCCGACTGATTCCCACGCTGTGGGAGCCTCCCCTCACCTGGGAAACACGATCGCTGTAGTTTTAGGGCCCAGAGTTCAGTCTCCTGGTCGCTGCACCGAGAGTGTTGTCCTGCTTCTCAAACACAGTGTTCTCCCGGTGCCGCCATCTTGCCCCCCCCCAGTTACAATATATTAACTCTGTATCCCAACTGTATCCCTCTCCCTCATCCCCTCCCAATCCCACCTTCCTTCCCTCATCTCCTCCCTGCCCCTTTCCAAGTCCATTGATTGGAGAGAACCTCCTCCCCTTTCATCTGACCCTGTTTTATCAGGTATCTTCAGGACTGGCTGCAAAGTCCTCCTCTGTGGCCTAGCAAGACTGCTCCTCCCTTGGGGAGTGTGGAGGTCAAAGAGCCTGCCATTGAGTTCCTGTCAGAAATAAGGACATCTGATTTTTGACAAATATATAAAGGCAGCCAAGAGCACTTTCTCAACAAACAATGCTGGACCTTCTGGATATTGTCCTTGCTGGGCTTCAGACCCAGGACAAGCAGCTGAGGTGCCTTTTGAACTAAGGCAGACCTGACCTCTAGGTTCTCCCACCATCCCTGGGTCCCTGCCTGCTGCAGGGTGGCTGGCATGAGGTACCCTATCTATCCTGAACTCTCCATCCCAAGGCCGGGGGCCAAGCTTCCTCTTCCCCAGAGGCTCTTCACTATATAATTCAGACATTTTGGTTTCTGCCTCTCTTTTCTTCCTTCTGTGTTTCTTCTCTCTCTCTCTCTCTCTCTCTCTCTCACACACACACACACACACACACACACACACACACACACACATACTCTCCTTTTTCTCTCTCTGGGTGTGTAATTTTCTGTTTTCCCCCGCATGGTAACTTTTCTGACCCCATCTTTTGGGACCAGTGAACCCACTAAGAGCTGCCCCAATAAATCTGCATTTATATATTTTAACTTGTCTTAAAGTAGTTAATTTTGCTGCCAAATGATTTCAATCAGTCCTGACCAATAATGATAATGATAATAATAATAACTTTGACCTAACTTGTAGTGTATTATTAAAAACTCAAAGTACATTAATTGTTAAAACTAAAACCATAAAATTTTTAGAAAGATATGAAGTATAAAGCACTTGTGGTTTGGTGAGACAAAAATTTCTTATAGGTAAAACACAAAATTCCAACTGATAAAATAATAATTACTAACTGAAAACAAAAACTACATGAAAGTAAGAGGGAAACTTGTTGGAAAGAAGTGTTCCAGTGGGACAGCAAGAAGAATGAGAGGGGAATGGGGATAGAAAATAACTAAATGCATAAAAATGCATTAATGCATGAAAATGTCATAAAACAAAAACTAAATAAATTGTTACTTTTCAAAATAATTTTAAGAGAATAGATTTAGTGCTGACTATGAGAAAATATTTTCAAAATAATTCTCTAACAACATGCTGCTATTAATTATATTAAAAAACAACAACAACTTTTACAAAACTTGGTGCAGTGTCCCATGCCTGTAGTCCCAACACTTGGGAGGCTGATACAGGAGGATTGTTGTGAATTTGAAGCGACCCTACACCCCAAAGGGAGACCCTGAATCAAAGCAATGCCCTTTAACAGCAACAACAATCTTTTATAAACAATGTTTTTTTAACACAAAAGGTAATAATTCAGTGAATTATTCACTAAATTATTTGTTTTTTTGTAATTACAAGTATTTACTGGCAAATTATATATGTGAAAAAATAGAACTACTATGAGGTATGGAAAATTCTGAAAGACTAGCCATAAGAAGTACTAGCAAGGATGAAGAGGAACAACTTTTATGCACTATTTTTGCAATGTAAACTGGTAACAGTCTGGGGGAAGTAAAAGCGAAAACATACTCTATAATCCCAATACTCTGCTCCCTTTTTTTTATTCAGAAACAATAAAAGTATATATCCAGAAAACAACTTGTACATCAATTCTCATAGTAGCCATCTTTTTTATAACTCAAATCAGAACCCAATTTCAACAAACAGTTGAATGGATAAACCAACTAACGTAAAGACAAAGTGGACTCTTAGTTGGTGTTAAAACGTGATGAACTTAGAATCCAAGATGGTGGCGCTAGGAGGACACTGTGTCTGAGGAGCAGGACAGCAATGCTGGTACAGTGACCAAGAGACTGAACTCTGGGCCCTAAAACAACAGCGATCGTGTTTCCCAGGTGAGAGGAAACTCCACAGTGTGGGAATCAGTTAGGTCCACTCTGGTCACCCAGCCAGAACCCGGAAGAGATCCCAGGTCCCGCAGGCACTAGGTCGCCAGACCAAAGCCACATGCCTGCGTGTCCTGATCACCTTCCCAGGCTGATTGGTGGGCACAAAAAGCACCAGAGACTGGGAGTCCCAGTTGAGAGAAAACCCCACAGGGAAGGAAGGAAATGGTACTGAATTGGGTCACCCAGTCTCTCCCTGGAAAAAGTCCCACAGACCCAGGGGCACATAGCTACCAGCCAAGAGACCTGCTGCATGCCAGACTCTCTGCCACAGACAGAACTGTGCTCCCCAGGGCACTAGAGACTGGGTTTCCCTTTGGGGAGAAAACCCCACAGGGAGGAAAACAGCAGGTCCCATCTTAGAGCACTCAGCCAACCCCCCCTCCACCACACACACCACACAGGAAAGTTCTCTGGAAAAGTTCTCAGGTTCCTGCCCATTCACCAGCTTGGAGCCACCACTTGCCAGCGCCTGTGTATTCTACATGCCACCCCAAACACCACAGACTGGGTCTTCCTGTTGGGAGAAAACCCCACAGTATGGGAAACATCTGGCCCTACCTCAGGACACGTAGTTCTGGAAAAGTTCCTGGCTATCTACAGGTTCCTGACTCTAGCCTCCTGCTACATGCATGAGAGTGGTGCTCATCTGACACTGATTACCCCTTGAGAACTGGGGCACAAAGATCCAACCTCAGAATTACAGAAGCCTGGGATCCTCTAGACCAACCCCCAGGTACTGCTCCAAGGGGCAACCAGTTATCCTTAACTAAACTGACCAAAACACAGGGCAACTAGTTTATATCAGCAGCTCACTACATTTACAGCAAGAAACTCACAAGCAGGGCAGCTGTCTCCAGGACTTCTCTGGGTGAGAGGAGAGCCCCCTTGACTAAAAAACACCACAGTTACCACTCAGGTCTGTACGCCTGAGGTGAGCTGTGGCAATCCTGAAAAACACCGGCCATTCAGTGACCATACCAAAAAAGCTGAGAAGGTCTCCTTCAGGAAAAAATCATATTCCTGCCAATGGAATTTTCCCCACCACAAAATTCTAGGAAGCACCGGAAACTATCAACCAACACCTAAGCCCAATGGGTAGAGGCCTGGGGAAAAGCTCAACCAACAAAAGACAGAACAATATGGCATCTCCAGAACCCAGTTATCCAGGGGCAAGCAGCCCTGGACACCCCAGCATAAATGAAATTCAAGAAGATGACCTAACATCTATGCTTATGAAGAGGATAATAGAGGAAACAAATAAAATGCATAAAGAACTAGAGGAAGATAAAGTCCAACAGATTATGGTCACCTGTAAAGAAATGGAGGAAAATGAAGACAAACAGATTGTGCCCATCTGTAAAGAAATTCAGGAAGCTGCAGCCAAACAGTTTGTGGCCATTAGAGAAGAAATACTTAAATCACTGAAAGAAATAAAAGAAACAGAGGACTGTTCAAATGAACAGCTGAAGGAATTGAAGGAAAAACAGGAAAATACAGTCAAACAGGTGAAGGAAATCAACAAAACGGCTCAAGATCTGAAGACAGAATTGGAAAAATTAAAGAAAACACAAATGGAAGAAATTGTGGAGAGAAAGAACTTAGGGAAGAAAACAGGAACTACAGAAGTAAGCATAACCAATAGACTACAAGAGATGGAAGAAAGAATCTCAGGTGTGGGAGATACAATGGAAGAAATAGATGTATCTGTCAAGGAAAATGTTAAATCTAATATATTCCTGACACAGACGGTCCAAGGAATCCAAGACAACATGAAAACACAAAACCTAAGAATAATAGAAATAGAGGAAAAAGAAGATTCCCTCCTCCAAGGCCAGAAAATATTTTCAACAAAGTCATAGATGAAAATTTCCCCAACTTAAAAAAGAGACCTATAGGAATACAAGAGGCCTACAGAACACCTAATGAATTAGACCAGAAAAGAAAATCCTCTGCCACATAATAATCAAAACAATAAGTATACAGAACAAAGAAAAAAATACTAAAAGCTGCAAGGGAAAAAGGCCAAGTAACATAGAATGGCAAACCCATCAGCATCACACCTGACTTTTCAACAGAGACTATGAAAGCCAGAAGGGCCTGGACAGATATCATGCTGACCCTAAGAGAACACAGATGTCATCCCAGGCTACTATACCCAGCAAAACTCTCAGTCCTCATAGGTGGAGAAAACAAGATTTCAAAGACGAAAACAAATCTCAACAATACCTACACACAAATCCATTGTTACAGAAGATACTAGAAGGAAAAATACAACCCAAGAAAACTAACTACTTTCAAGAATACACAGGAAATAATTAACCAAACTACAGAAAAACAAAAAAGTAGCCAAGCACACAAACTTACTACCACAGCAAACATCAAAATCAAAGGATCGAACAGCCACTGGTCATTAATCTCTCTCAACATCAATGGACTCAATTCTGCAATAAAAGGACACGGACTAACAGAATGGATGCTTGAACAAATCCCAACAATCTGTTGCATACAAGAAACACACAAAGTCAAAAAGCTATACATTACCTGAGAGTAAAGGGCTGGAAGACGGTTTTCCAAGCAATTGGACCCAAGAAGCAAGCAGAAGTAGCCATTCTAATATCTGATAAAATAGACTTTCAACTAAAATTAATCAAAAGAGATGGGGGAGGACACTTCATACTCATCAAGGGAAAATTCAACTAGGAAGATATCACAATCCTGAACATCTATGCTCCAAATACAAAGGCACGCACATTTGTAAAATAAACATTAATAAAACTTAAACCACACATAGATCCCCACACATTAATAGTGGGAGACTTCAACACCCCACTCTCAAAAAAGGTCAGGTCAACAAAACAGAAATTAAACAAAGAAACAATATCTCTAACAGAGGTCATGAATCAAATGGACGTAACCAACATCTATACAAACTTACACCCAACAAAAAAGAATTTACCTTCTCAGTAATTCATGGAACCTTCACTAAAATAGACCATATGGTTAGTCACAAAGCAAGCCTCAACAGATACAGGAAGATTGAAATAACCCCTTGTATTATATCTGATCACCATGGAATAAAGCTGGACCTCAACAACAACAGAAATAGCAAAAAGCCTATACACACATAGAAACTGGACAACTTGCTACTAAATGACAGCTGGGTCAGGGAAGAAATGAAGAAAGAAATTAAAGTCTTCATAGAATTCAATGAAAATGAAGGCACAACATACCCAAACTTATGGGACACAATGAAAGCAGTGCTAAGAGGAAAGTTCATAGCACTAAGTGTCTTCAAGAAGAAATTCGACACATCTCATTCAAGCAACTTAATGGCTCACCTAAAAACCCTAGAATAAAAGAAGCAGACACACCAAAAAGGAGTAGACAGCTGGAAATATTAAAACTCAGGGCTGAAATCAATCAATTAGAAACACATAAAACAATTCAAAGAATCAATGAAACCAAGAGCTGGTTCTTTGAGAAAATCAACAAGATAGACAAACCGTCAGCCACATCAACTAAAAGGCAGAGAGACACTATCCAAATTAACAAAATCAGAAATGAAAAGGGGGGCATAACAACAGACACCGAGGAAATCAAAACAATCATTAGGACTTACTTCAAAAGTTTATATGCCACAAAACTTGAAAATCTAAGTGAAATGGATAAATTTTTTGATCAATTCCACTTACCAAAGCTGAATCAAGACCAGGTAAATCAATTAAATAATCCTATATCCCCTAAGGAAATAGAAGCGGTCATCAAAAGTCTCCCATCCAAAAAAGCCCAAGACCAGATGATTTCAGCTCAGAATTCTACCAGATCTTCAAAGAAGAGCTAACCCAGTTCTCTTCAAACTATTCCACAAAATAGAAACAGAAGGAACACCACCAAACTCATTCTATGAAGCCACAGTCACCTTGGTACCTAATTCTCACAAAGACCCAACAAAGAAAGAATTTCAGGCCAATCTCTTTATGAACAATGATGCAAAAACACTCAACAAAATACTTGCAAACTGAATACAAGGACACATCAAAGATATCATCCATTATGACCAAGTAGGCTTCATCCCAGTATTCAGGGGTGGTTCAATATATGGAAATCCATCAATGTGATCCACCATATTAACAAACTGAAAGAAAAAAAGCCACATGATCATCTCCTTAGATGCTGAAAATGCATGTGACAAAATCAAACATCCATACATGTTTAAAGTATTGGAGAGATCAGGGATACAAGGTACATACCTGAACATAGTAAAGCCTATAGCCAACATCAACTAAACGTAAAGAAACTTAAAGCAATCCCACTGAAATCAGGGACAAGGCAAGGCTGTCCACTCTCTCCATATCTCTTCAACATAGTTCTTGGAGTCCTTGCTAGAGCAATAAGACAATTAAAGGAGATCAAGGGGATACAAATTGGAAAGGAAGAAACCAAAGTATCACTATTTGCAGATGATATGATAGTATACCTGAGTGACCCCAAAAATTCTACCAGAGAACTCCTACAGCTGATTAACACCTTCAGCAAAGTAGCTGGATACAAAATTACCTCAAAAAAATCAGTAGCCCACCTGTATACAAAGATAAAAAGGGCTGAGAAAGAAATTATGGAAAGAACACCCTTCACAATAGCCACAAAGGACATAAAATACCTTGGTATGACCTTAACCAAGCAAGTCAAAACTTGTATGAAAAAATTTCAAGTCTCTGAAGAAAGAATTAGAAGAAGATATCAGAGGATGGAACTATCTCCCATGCTCATGGCTTGGCAGGATTAACTTAGTAAAAATGACCATGTTACCAAAAGCAATCTACAGATTCAATGCAATTCTCATCAAATTACCAACACAATTCTTTACAGATCTTGAAAGAAAAATTCTCACCTTCATATAGGATAACAAGAAGCCCAGAATTGCTAAAACAATCCTCTACAATAAAAGATCTTCAGGAGGTATCTCCATCCCTGATCTCAAGCTGTATTATAGAGCAGCAGTAATAAAAACTGGTATAGAAACAAAATGGTGGATCAATGGAATTGGATAGAAGACCCAGAAATAAACCCACACACTTATGGACATTTAATTTTTGACAAAGATGCCAAAACCATACAATGTAAAAAAGATAACATCTTCAAAAAATGGTGCTAGTCTACCTGGATGTCTAAATGTAGAAAATGCAAATAGATCCATACTTATCACACTGCACAAAACTAAAGTCCAACTGAATGAAAGACCTCAATGTAAAACCAGACACACTAAACCTGTTAGAAGAAAGAGTGGGGAAGAGCCTTGAACCCATTGGCACAGGAGACAACTTCCTGAACACAACACCAACAGCACAAGCTCTAAGAGCAATAATCAATAAATGGGACCTCATGAAACAGAAAAACTTCTGTAAACCAAAGTACACTGTCGTCAAAACGAAACGACTGCCTACAGATTGAGAAATGATCTTCACCAACCCTTTATCTGGTAGGGAGCTAATATCCAGTATATTTAAAGAACTCAAGAAATTAAACAGCAACAAATCAAGTAATCCAATTAAAAAATGGGGTACAGAGCTAAACAGAATTCTCAATAGAGGAATATCGAATGGCAGAGAAACACTTAAAGAAATGCTCAATGTCCTTAGTCATCAGGGAAATGCAAATCAAAACAACCCTGAGATTTCACCTTACACTCAACAGAAAGGCTAAAATCAAAACCTCAAGTGACAATACTTGCTGGAGAGGATGTGGAGAAAGGGGAATCGCCTTCACTGCTGTTGGGAAAGTAAAATTATACAACCACTGTGGAAATCAATCTAGTGCTTTCTCAGACAATTAGGATTAGTGTTTCCTCAAGATCCAGCTATACCACTCTTAGGCATATATCCAGAAGATGCTCAAGTATTACAAAAAGGACATCTGCTCAATCATATTTGTAGCAGCTTTATTTGTAATAGCCAGAAGCTGGAAACAGCCCAGATTCCCCTCAGTTGAGGAATGGATACAGACATTGAGGTAAATTTACACAACGAAATATTACTCAACGATAAAAAACCAGGAGATCACAAAATTTGCAGGTAAATGGTGGGACTTAGAAAAGATCATCCTGAGTGAGGTATCCCAGAAGCAGAAATACACACAGGGTATATACTTACTCATAAGTGGATACTAGACATAAAATATAGGATAAACATCCTAAAATGTGTACACCTAAGGAAGCTAATCAGGAAAGAGGACTCTGGCTAAGATGCTCAATCCTCATTCAGAAATGCAAAGAGGATGGACATCGGAAGAGGAAGAAAACAGGGAATAGGACAGGAGCCTGCTACAGAGGGCCTCTGAAAGGCTTTATACTGCAGGGTATCGAGGCAGATGCTGAGACTCATAGCCAAACTTTGGGTAGAGTACAGGGAATCTTATTAAAGAAGTGAGAGAGTGTAAGACCTGGAGAGGACAGGAGCTCCACAAGGACACCAACAGATCCAAAAAGTCTGGGCACAGGGGTCTTTTCTGAAACTGATAATCCAGCCAAGGATCATGGATGGAGATAACCTAGAACCCTTGCACAAAAGTAGTCCATGGCAGTTCAGTGTCCAAGTGGGCTCCATAGTAATGGGGACAGGGACTATCTCTGACATGAATTGATTGGCCTGTTTTTTGATCACCTCCCCCTGAGGGGGGAGCAGCCTTACCAAGCTACAGAGGAAGACAATGCAGCCACTCCTGAAGAGACCTGATAGACTAGGATCAGAGGGAAGGGGAGGAGGACCTCCCTTATCAGTGGACTGGGAGAGGGACAGGGATTGGGAAGAGCGAGGGTAGAATTGGGAGGGGAGGAGGGAGGGAGTTACAGGGGGGATACAAAGTGAATAAACTGTAATTTATAAAAATAAAAATAAATAAAAAGGAAATGGAAAAAATGTGATGAACTATTAAGACACATGGCATGAATAAAACTCAAATGATTATGTTGAATGAAATAAGCCAATATTCTTCCCATGAGTAAATGCTCCATGCTTTCTTTTATATATAATTATAGAATTTGATTGTGTTACTAGAAAGCAAATCAATAGTTCCCTCAGGATGGGTATAAAGCGTTACAGTGAGGCATCATGGATAAAGAATCTGTTTTATATTTTGGTACAGTTATGGTTGCATATATGTCAAAACTTATTAAATGGTGTACTGTATGACAATATACTAAGTCTGAACCAAGGTTCCATCTGTTAAAAGCTACAAGTACAGGGAATGACTAATGTGCAAGTGTGTTTGCTCTTGAGCAAAAATATGGATGGTTTGAGAAACAGGGTGAATATACATAGTTTGCATTTCTGTCTAAAAAACCTTCATGGTATTGTGTAAGGAACATATTCAAGGCTGGGTCATAAAAAAATATTCACTTTTAAATATTCAGTTTTGCCAGGAAACCCTGCTGTAAGGTTGGAATCTAGCATTTCTGGATAGCCTCTGAGCTGGGCATAAAATGGACTCCCCTTGTCAGCAGGCCTCCCTCTTCTCTGCCTGATCTGGAGAACCAGAACCCCCACATCCTCTACCTGAGGAATGTCATATGGTCCTTAAGGAAAAAATAGGTGCAGCTCACTTTCTCCCAGTAGAACCTGTTCAACAAATGAACAGGGACATGCAAATGAATTCTCCCTGGCACCCCTACCCCAGTGAATCAAACCCTCTTCCCACTGCCCAAGGGTTACAAGTTCCTGATTCACTCTCTCCCTCTCACTCCATTTCTCCACTACCACCGCCTGAGAATCTTGATTTATTCTGAGGAAGAATGGGTTCTTCTCCTCCTTGGAAATTCACTGATGAACTCCAGGCTTGGCAGTCAGCCACATGCTGCTGGCCACTGAGAGCATGTCAGAATGGATTGCTGCTGCCACCTTTTCTAGCACTGCTCTGCTCTACTGGCTGCAGTACTTGTCTAAGTGGTCAGCTGCTCTTAAAGCAGCCATTTTGTGCACCTGGACAAAACTGCACTCCTGCCTAGGCCTCTCTTGGTTTCAGAGCTCCTAGTGAGCCTCTGTTACCAGCTGTGCACAAAGCAGCCACCAAAACACCCTAGTCAAGCTGGGCCTTCAGTGCCACATGGCTGAGGTTCTGGAGCCCTGAGACCCTGGCATGTCATCCTTTTCGTCCTGGAGCATGCACTTCTGTTTCCTGGCCAACAGCATGGGAGAATGCAGAAAGACAGCTGCTTCCCAGGAGAGCCCAGGATCCTGCCAGTCACAGAATGGCACAGTTTAATGTATGTGAGCTACATGTCAATAAAGTTAACATAAAAGCAAGTGGTTGATTTATATACTAATTTATAGAGATAACCGATCAGAGGAAAAGGCAAGTTGATGAATGTTTTACTATAATTTTTGAAATGATAAATTTGTGCTCTATGTAAGATCTGCAACAGAAGTTCAAACTATATATAAAAAATAAATAAATAAAATAATTTAAATTATTGTGTAAGATATTAATGGGGAAATGCTTATAACATAGTTGGGTGGCAAGAAGCTACAAAAAATACTTTAAAAATGATTTATTTATTGGCTGAAAATCTTAAAGCAAGTAACCCCCTATGGTCTCACATATGAGGCTTTTCCTCTATTATCTCAGACTAGGGATTATAATTCCTATCATGAGTGTTGGAGAAATCAAACACAGCCTCAAAGTGTTGAGAAACTTTCTGAAAAAAAACTAGTTCTACAAAATACTATCTATGTGATGGAACAGGAACCTCTCACCTTGGTTTCCTACCTTTATTGCTAAGCTTCAGTTCTAGGTCTAAATCTCTCTGGTTAAGTTTATTCTCAATCACAGAAAGTTGGAATACAGAAGATAGGCTTGCCGATCCGAAACAGTTCTCCTTTCATGTCATATGTGAATAAGTTACGATTCATTTAAAATTGTGTTTATGACTTTTTTACGGAAAATAAAAGCTGTTCATTTTCTTAAGGCATGCTATAAAACAGTGTACAGAATAATTCTGGCTCTTTGATAAAAGTACACACAGATAGGATCACTTCCGTGAAAGCTTCACTTTCTTTATGACTCCTACATCTATGTCTTATTCACACAACAAAGTTTTGTATACTGATTTTCCAGATAATGCCTGGTAATATGCATGTATTCATTTCAGACTTTCCTCCTGGCATCTAGCCAGACAAATGACTAGTCAACATGCACTTGGAGGAACTCAAAACTTGTTAACTTGTTAGGGTACATTATCCATCACAAAATTAAACTACTACTAAAACCAAAACAATCTCTGAACTGTGAAGAATATTATCTAAAAAGGGGGAATGAGTGTTAAAGGAGGATAGTGAGATGGGTTTTAGTGTGAGAAAAATGGTCTGTGCCACCTGCCAGCTGTAAGGAGCTAGGAAAAAGCATTTGATGTGCTCAGAATGAGATCTGATAAAAATGAGTCCATTAGCTCACCAGATCACCAAAAAAGGAGTAAAACTTGGAAAATTTCTCATTCTAAGCATCTGACAGTAGTGGGAAACTAATAATAATAATAAATACTTCCTTTTCATTCCTACCTTTTTCTTCTCTGAGATGACAGATGAAATAGTTTAAAATTTGAATTATAAATATAAAAGCAAATTTTAAAATGAATACATTGTAGATTTTGTACAATTCAAGGCCACTGCATGTTCTGTAATGAATGTTTGATGCAGCTGCAATAAGGGAGGGGGTGGGGGGAATCTCTTATATTTAATAGCCTATAGTAACCTGCCTCATTTTTGAATCAATAGTGAACATTCGGCAATAGGCATATATAAGCAACAAACACACAGTAAAAGTACCATCAGTTATCTTTATTTGTGTATACCTTAGTTCTGTAACTAGATTACAAGACCAGCAGTTTCATTTTTGCCATCTGGAGCTACAAATATAAGCAGATACTAATCATCAAGAAACTGTACTTCTGTACTTCAGCTGGATCACAAGTTCTTTAAGTAAAATGGTAAAAACTTGCTAATCTAGGTAAGATAGAATTCAACAAACTTGTTTATCTCAAGATTTAATACTCATCAAATCATCAAAAGTGTTGTAGCTTTGAGCTAGAACCTGCCACAGGTAATAATTTGGAAAAGATGTTAAGACAAAATATGTGAGCAATAATTACCAAAATAGTATGCAAAAGTCTTTGGGAATGTATAACCAATCAGAATTTGGGCAATTCAGTGTTCTCTTTCATTTCTAGGTCATTTTACATTCTTTCAATAATCCCTTTAACTTCCCGGAATATGGCAGTAAGAGTATTGTAACTCAAGTGATCAACTACTACAATGGACCCTTTTCTAATATGTTCCTTTATGTTAATAAAGATGGCCACAGCACTAACAAGATTGGCTTTTGCCTCTTTTTGGTTAAAGATGAGTTTTAGTGCTGCTAATGCCTTCATATTTATCATATCTCTGGCTGCCTTTGGATTTTCAGACATATTCAAAAATACTTTCAAAACAAGATTTCTAGTCTTACGATTCCCCTGGGACAGCAAGTGGAAAAGCTCTGAAAAGTAACTAACAATAATGTAATGATGGACAGACTCAGTAGTTAGTTGTCCTATTATCTTTAATCCAGATTGCTGGCCAGGGGAGTTCAAAGGGAAAGACACGGTTTCTTTACACATATGCTTAACATGAAATTCAACCTTATGTTGTCTATCATTCGCAGAAGAATTCAGAGTAATAACAGTCTTTTTTATACTTTCAGAGGAAGAAAAACTGAGCAAGCTTTCAATAAGTGTCACCACGCCCACTTCATTAATGAATTCCTGGGCAAATGGATGAACTTTATGTATACCCATTGCTATCTGTGCTATCTTATGAATGAGAGGATCAGTAGTTGACTTAAGTATGTTAACAAGCTTTTCAAATTCTGGAGAATCCAAATAACACTCCATTTTGCAAGGACAAGCAAAGGGCTTGATGCCATTCTCTTCTCTGACCTTGATTTGTTGTCTAATGTCATCTAATGTCTGGATGCAAGGATCAGAACCAAATGGGTACTCAGGAATAGGCTGTAGGCTGGATCGAGTATTTTTAGTACACGCTGCTGAAGCTTCTTCTTCATTTGAGGCCAGAACAATAAATGAAGAGGGCCTTGCCTCAGATGAGTCCTGGGATCTATAACCTAACACTGCTGGAGTTACAGCAGGAGCTTTGGGCCAGATAGTTACCTCAGACCAGTCCTTTGGCCTATTTTTTTCATTAATTTCATCCACTGGCTGAGGTTTAACTATTCTGAATACAGGTTTAGGATCAGAATCAAAACCAGTGTCATCTCCTTCCCAAAACCAGTTCCCAATAACATTCTCTTCCTCCTCTTCCTCAGCCCCTGACCTAGACTTGTGGCTGGTTCTAGGTATAGGCTCTGACTCCTCAGCATGTGCCTGGGTACAAGTGTTAGTTTTATTTTCACTCTTGGCAACAGTATGACTAACCTCTTCTCCCTTCCAGAACCAGGAATTGAGACCAGAATCTTCCCCAGCCCAGAACCAGGTATCGCTACCAGGCTTCTCTTTACGTGTGGATCTAGCAACCTTATTCTCAGCCTTATGGTTGAAATCTGATGTGGCTTTTCCTACAGACTTAGATTCTGACCTTGCTCCTTCTTTCATCTCAGCAGCTGCCTTGTTCTTAGATCCCGCCTTCATCTCTGCCACTGCATCTGTTTTACTTCCCACCTTACCTTTTGCTTTGTCCCTGTTTTTGCCTGAACCCTTGCCTGCATTAGCAGCCTCCCTCTCTGCCACAGCTTTGGCATGTGCACTTGCCCTTTTTTCTAGTTTAGCTTGTGCTCTAGCTTTATTCTTTGAACCAGTCATGGTTGAAGCACAGTTATATATACCTGTCCAGTCCTGTCCTTAGTTATGTTTGTTCCAGGCTGGTATCTTTATACTTTTTAAATTGGTGAGAGATAAACTTGGCAGAAAGAGTCAAAGACAACTGTCAGTTTAGTCGTTACAAAATTCCCTTTTTTGACATACAGCCTCTATCAATGGTAGGGACAGAGTAAAGACACACTTAGGTTAGGGGGAAGATGATGATTTCCAAGGGCAGACCCGTTGAAAGCAATCTTCTGGCAATGTGAGGCTACCACGGAGAAAGACCTAAGGTGGGAAAAAGAAATAGACTCTGAGTGTCCTCCAACTTTGGTCCATTATACAGATAGCTACCCAGAAGGGCATGAAAGGAGATTTTAATTGTATGGTAGAAGATGTGGAGTAGTAGAAAACTTTTCTATCTCATTTTAACTCTTGCATATCTGTATCCAGCCCAAGTACTACCATGTTTTTCTCTCCATCATACACAACACTGACAGCAAGCAAGCTTGCTTAGAGTGACAGAGACAAAGGAGTACCCAGGCCCTGTGGTCCCATACCAGTACACACCATCAGGTACTTGGAGGTTTCAGAAAGGCTTAACACCAACCTGCACTGATGTGATGTGATATTTAGTCCTTCCACACTTTCACTGTTGAAAAGTTGTCCAACTGATTTCAAAGGCAGAGCTAGAGGCAAAAATACGTGGGATTAGAATCTTTAGCATTTGACAGACCTAAACTTGTATCCCTGTGTATCTTAACACTTCCTCATGCCCTGTTCTCTCTTATGGATTCTCTCTACATTTTCTAACCCAGGATCTGCTAATTGTTTATCAGCACAATCTTCGCTCACTGTCCTCCCACTATCTGCAATGAATATGAGGGGCAGGAACATCTGGAAAGTTGGAAAACAATGGGTCCAATGTAAGATCTGGCTTTACTCACTCTACCACCAATTCGCAGGTGCACTCATGCTCACAATCACATTCACCATGAATCCTAGTGAAGTTCTGTTCTCATTCTTAACTTCTAAATGAACAGCTAGAAGTCTTTAAAGCAGTGTTTCTCAACCTTCCTAATGCTGCAACCCATCAATATGGTTCCTCATTCTGTGGTGACTCCCAACAACAAATTTATTTTTGTTGCTACTTTATAACTATAATTTTTTACAGTTATGAATCATAATGTAAACGTCTGATACACAGCCCCTGTGAATGGATCCAAAGGGATCACAACCCACACACACTGAAAAGCACTGCTCTACAGAACCAAGAAGCAGGCTTATGGATTAAAAAGGCCGAGGCAAAAGACCAAAAACACTAAAAGGACTGAGATGAACAGAACACTCACGAAAAGGTTTCTAGCACACACTTTTTCTTATATGTTCAAGGCTGACAAACGTCTCCCATATGTCATCACCCCTACCTCAATTATTCCCCAGATGTGTTTAAGATCTATAATCTGTCTGAGTGTACAACCTCTAAACCTGGAAGTCATGAATTTTCCCATGAAGGAATAAATTACATTCCCTGAGGGAAAATACAAGGTGTAGAAATAGACAGTGGAATATATGTCAACTATATTTGGGAAGAAGGCAGGGAAGCTAATGAATACAATGATTTCAAGACCACGTTTAAATTACCAGCCTCCCCTTCTATATCAAGATCTTACCTCATGTCCTATCAATGTTAGCCTCACCACAAAGCAGGATCCTCAGAAATTGCTATCCTTCCCACTAAAGAAGAGTCCTCTGGCTGGAGAAGAGTTGACCTATGGAAAGCAAAAGATATTGAAAAAAAACTTAAAAAATGTTTAACATGTCATAAAATCATTAGGTTTATAGGCAGATTTCTAAAGCCCATGTTCAAATACCACTTTTAAAGAATCAGGAACCAAGTAAATGAACTTTGTCTACTATTATGTTTGACCCACACACCCATCTTCGGATTCAAAGTCCACCAGCACAAAAAGTTCTCCTGTACTTTAACTCCCATTTGAACATATAAAAAAATGTTCAAAGTGAAACATAATGTTGAGAAAAGGGATCCTGAATATAAAAGTTAGGATGATGTCATAATAATTATGTTGCCAGGAATTCTGTGTATATGACCAATTCCTTATGACCATTTGCTTGTGTTAAATTAGGCACAAGATGCTAAATACAGAAGGCAATAAAACAACCTTGTATTGAAGTCAGATGAACATTTCATTCTTATATTCTTTTGTCTTCATAATTGCCCCTCTAATTATCTCTCCCGTTCCCCCAGAATGCACGACTCCTACCACCAAGATTGGAGACTTTGCCACCAAACAGGCGCCTGTGGGAAGAAACAGCACCCACGATGCAGGGCACAAGGGCCCCTTTCAGGAATAAGGTCCCAGGTAACAAGGCATCTTACCACCGTGAGTTAAGGTATCCCCAGAGCTGGCCACCTGTCCTCAACCCACTGACAGCGACCTCCAAGGGACACCACTTCCTAGCTCCCGCGCACCGCCATTTCTCCCACAGGCCAGGCGCCACCTCCACACTCTTCACAGGGCCCAGCAAGGGGTGAAGCCGGCTACTAGGCCATCTGTTACGCAGGCCTCAAGACCCTCAGACTCAGACATTTTAGCTGCCACCCTGCGCCAGCTCCCCGGCCCGGGATACCGCCTCCTCCTCACTGCCCGTGGTCTCTGGGGCACTGCGCCCTACTCCAGGGAGCAGCCACGACCGGCGCAGCCACGACCCGCTCGCCTCCACCGGACTGTCAGGGCCCGGCAGTGGTCCGCAGTGCGCGACCGACCGCCCAGAGCCCTCGACACACTCCCACTTGCCTGGCCAGGCGCACGGCCCAGCGCTCTGGGCTCTCCCGCGTCCCCCGTCTGCTCCTGGCTGCCCTCAGTCCTCCGCAGCTCCTCTCACCGGGCTCTGACTGCTTTGAGTGCGTGTGGAACGGCAGAGATGCGTCCCGCCCCCACGCCTCTGCACCAAAGGGGCAGGGGCTGCGCAGGATGCGGCAGGCAGAGCTCGCCTAGAGGGTGTCGGGAAGGGGGCGGAGGGATATGTCGCCAGGCTCGACGCCCCCTCCTGGACCCACAGTAGTTCCGACTCGGAGTGGGCGGAGCCAGAGACAGCCTCACTCCACTTGGAGGGGTGGGTTGCACCACTGGGCTTCAGAAGACCCCTGTTTACACTAGCCAGTTTTGGCGCCACTACACTGTTTGGGATGTCTGAGAGATAGGGTCTATGAGGGCTTTGGAGGGAGGGGGGCTTATGGAGAGGAGACCTGGAGTTGGGGAGCAGGAGGGAGTAGCGGAGGGATACTGAGTCTCCCTGTACTCCAGGGGAAAGCTTGTTAGATGCCTTCTGCCTGACCCCCCTTGCACTCCATTGGTGCAATAGTGGCAGGACAATAATAAGACTAATGAATTGATTTCTGTTTGCACGTGTGGTTTATTTCACAGGAGAAATTTCATGCCTGGTACTGTACACCTAATGAAAAATCCATCATAGATTCTAGGTTAGAGCCTGCTATTGTTATTTTGATAAGTAGTTATAAATTCAAACTGCTTTCTAAATATTTATGTTTATACTCAAAGATTTGTGGTGTTATGTTTGTTTGCTTGTTCTTGTTTTTCTCCAGGCAAGGTTTCCCTGTGTATCCCTGGCTGTCCTGGAACTCACTCTGTACACCAGTATGGCCTGCCTCTGCTGGGATTAAAGGCACACACCAACACCATCCAGCTGATTTTTGGCTGGTCTACATCTTGGGCAGAGAAGCTTTATTTGGAAACCAACAGTGGTTAATGCAGAGATTCACAAGTGGTTAGGTACTGAGAATAAGTTAGGTGCTCAACCCTAAATGGATATCTCTATTAATCTTCCCCCAACAAAGGGCTAAGGGAACATTGCAGAAGAGGCAGAAAATACGAATGAGGTGGAAGGATGGAAGAAACACTGTGAAACACTGTCTGTCTTCTGGATATGGGTGGGACACATGGACACAGCACCTGTGGGTTCTTCACAAGATCTGTACAAGACAATTAAAATTCAAGTATAGAAAACCAAGACTGTCCACATCATCTCCACACCCGTAGGCCTAATCCTGTCTGTAAATGTCACCCGTCACACACCTGCTTTTCCTGGTGAGTTCTCCAGAAACTCTCCCTCCAGCACCATCCACACACTCTCAGGTTTAGCTCCAACTGTGCAGCTTCTGCACTGTTATTCCCTATAGAGCCCCACAAGAGCCATCTGTGCTTTTTTGGGCCTAACTCCACCTCTAAGATATGCAGCTCCTGCACCTGCCTTGCCTGCTGAGCTCCACAAAACCTCACCTGCCACAGTCATCCCCATACTCTCAGACCTAGATGCAGATATACAACCCCTACACCATCTTAGTCGGAGGTAAGCTAGAAACTGATACCAGACATACAACCAATGAAACAGGTCCACATACCCAAATCACACCAGAAAAATAAACAACATGAAAGGCCAAGATTGTATGTGCTCCTTTCCCAAAACTACTAGTCTTATAGAAGTGTTCTCAAATGAAAATTACCCCCAATAAACACCAGGACATGTTGGAACTCTGCTTTTAAGGCTGAAGTCTGGCATTTCCAGATAGGCAACTGAGTCTATTACAATAGACTCCGTTTTCTCAGCAGAGTTCCATTTCCACCTAAAATAGTAACCCCAGATCTTGTAGAGAGTGTCACATAACCCCCATGGACAATTTCAGGCCTGACCCTTTCCTGATAAGAAAGCCTGCAGCGCAAACACATGGGAATTCCTGGAAATAACCAATCGTATGCTAAGAAATTGGTTTTCAGCAATGCAATTGCATTTGGCTATTTTCTCCCACCCATAGGATAATTAAGTACTATGTTCTTCTTGTGATAGGACCATGCTATTGCATGTAAATAAGGTACTGTAACACTACATGTAAATCAAGTATCCCTAGCATCCCTGACCCCATTGAATAAAAGACATTTACCCTCAAAAACCCTCCCACTGCCCAAGGTTTATAAGTCCCTGATATCACATGAAATAGTGGGTGCTGCATACTGGGTGATACCATCAGCGGTTCACCATGATTGCCTGAGACTGATCTTTTATTTTGGGAAAGGAGGGCTCACCTCACTGTCCCTGGAGATTTGCTGTTGAACTCCAAGGGCTTGGCTGCCTGCCAGGCTGGCTAGAGCCTGCCTAACCACCCAAGTACTTCTGGACTGCCCTAGGGCTTGACTGAAGGTTGTTCATCTGCTTGCAGAACTGCCTTGGCAGCCACTGATACGCATTCTGCTAGGCCTGCATAGCATCTGACATGCCTTCTGACCCACTGGACCTGGACCCCACCAGGCCTGTGTTTCAGCTGCAGTCAGATTAGGCATGGGCTTTTGCCAGCATTCTCTGCTGTGCTTAGCACAGTATCTTAACCAAGAGCTATAACACTTTGGTATCATCACAGGGTTCTAGAAGTCCTGAATTTCCACTGCCTCTGATACTGGCTATCTCATTTAAAAGAGCTAAATTTCCTAAAGCTAAAATAAAGGTGGGATTGAAAAACTCAATAACCCCATTACAAAATGCAGGGAAATGCCTTACAAAGAGAATGAATCAAGTAGAAAATAAAATATCAAGTCTTGAAGAAAAAGTAGAGTAATTGAACCAATTGAACAAATAAAATACAAAAAAAAAAAAACACAGGGGAAAAATACACAGGAACTGTAGAAGACCTTGAAAAGACAAAATCTCTGAATCATTAGTGCAGAAGGAAAAAAAATCTCAGGTTAAATGCATAAAGCAGATCTTCAATAGGATCATAGAATAAATTACCCAAATTAAGGACATACACTTACACATACAAGAAACAGAGAGAGCACCAACTACACAGGACCAGATAATAAATTCCCCATGGCATACTATTGATAAAACATTAATACATAATCTATAAATAATGGATATGAGAGCTGCAAAAGAAAAGGCACAGGTCACATAGAAAGAAAAAACTATCCAAAAAACAATTATTCTTTAGAAGAAAAATGAAAGCCAGAGGAGCTTGGAGCAATACACTCTGAGTTCTCAAAGACCACTGATATCAGCTTAGATTACTTTACCCAGGAAAAGTATATCAGCTATAATGGAAAGAAAAAGAAAATCTTTCCATGATATAAATATGCTTAAAATATATGTCTACACCTGCAAACCCAGCACTTGGGGGTGGGGGGGACAGAGACAAGCAGATCTCTATAAGTTTGAGGCCAGACTGCTCTGCAAAGCAAGTCCAGGACAGCCAAAACTACACATAAACCATGTCTTGAAAAAAAACAAAACAAAACAAAAAACAAATAAGAAACAGAACAAAACAGAAAATATGTCCACAAAATCAGCCCTATAGAGAATACTGAAAGCAATACTTCAGGCAGAAGAGAGAAGTAAGCATAGCCAAGAGACTATAGAAAGAAAATAAATTAAGTTCTAAGTACTGAGACACAAAGTATGACTAAGAACACAAACAAGAAACAATTACAAAAATAAAACAACAAAATTATTGCAATCAACAAACATTTCAATAATAACTTAAAAATATTAATGGCCTCAAATCACCAATCACAATAAACTGCTTATTTAAATGAATTAGGCGACAAAATTCATCGCTTTGTTTTCTACAAGAAACTCAAAAACTCGAGGTTTTTGTTGCCTATAAGAAATTGAACTTACCCTCAAGGATAAGCACAACATTAAGGTGAAAAGAAAAAAAAATTCCAAGTAAATGTAACCAGGAAGCAAGCTGGTGTCACAAATCTTAATAGCTGACAAAATATAATTCATACTAAAAATTAATCAAAATAGATAAAGTAGAACACATCATTCTAATCAAGGGAACAATCTGCCAAGAAGATATTTCAATCCTAAAGATATATACACCACATACTGGTGCACCTAATTTCACAAAAAAGCATAGTATTATTGGAATTAAATATACACAGTAAGTCTAGTTCAGAAATAATAAATGCCTCCAGCCCCTCACTTTCTTCAATAGATAAGTCAGCTGGAAAAAATAAATACTAAAATTAAACAATATCATACATCAAAAGAATCTAAGAGGTAGCAATGATCCAAGATGGATCATTACCTATGATCCAAGATGGCAGTGACTAGCACACACCATATCTGAGGGGCACAGGATCTGAAACTCCAAAATTGGTGAGTGGAGGGGCAGCTGAAGCCAGAACATCAACACTGAGGTTTCCTGGGTGAGAGGGGACAAGCTGTGAGCTGAGACCATTTGGATCCAGGTCACACACAGACTTCTACCAGGAATGAGAGTGGTGAATATTAACCCCCCCTGCACTTCCCCTTGATGGGTCTCCCTCCTCTGCAAAGGAGGCCCAAAGTGTGCACTGCTCCAGGAATAGAACTCCCTGCTCTATACCTGAGACAGCAGAGGCAGGCTTTGCAGTTTCCCATCAGCGGGTGGCTGTATAGAACTCCCAGGTCCGTGGGCAGCTACACAGGCTTCCCAGGCCCTCCCATCAGGCAGGAGTATCAGCCTCACAGGTCTCTGGAAGTGGTGGCAGGTTGGCAGCTGTCCCTAACAGAAGCTAACCGAATCCAAGAACACATAAAATATATGTTGACCAACCCTACATCTGAAAGAGGACTAAAATCCAGAATCTATAAAGAACCCAAAAACTTAAACAGCAACAAATCAAGTAATCCAATTTAATAAATGCAGTATAGAACTAAACAGAGAATTCTCAATAAAGGAATATTAATTGTCACAGAAACACTTAAAGAAATGTTCAACATCCTTATTCATCAGGGAAATGCAAATCAAAACAACCCTGAGATTTCACCTTACAAACATCCGAAGGGCTAAGATCAAGAACTCAAGTGACAACACATGCTGATGTGGAGAAAAGGGAACCCTCCTCCATTGCTGGTGGGAATATAAACTTGTACAACCACTTTGGAAATTAATCTGATGCTTTCTCAGACAATTAGGAATAGTGCTACCTCAAGATGCAGCTATACCACTCCTAGGCACATATCCAAATTATAATCAAGTACAACAATGACAGTTGCTAAACCATGTTCATAGCAGCTTTGTTCACAATAGCCAGATCCTGGAAACAGCCCAGATGTCCCACAACTGAGGAATGGATACAGAAATTGTGGTACATTTACACAATGGAATACTATTCAGCAATTAAAAACAAAGAAATCATTAAATTTTCAGGCAAATGGTGGGAACTAGAAAAGATCATCCTGAGTGAAGTATCCCAGAAGCAGAAAGACACACATGCCATATACTCACTTATAAGTGGTTATTAGACATATAATATAGGATAAACATACTAAAATCTGTACACCTAAAGAAGCTAAGTAAGAAGGAGGACTCACTAAAAGGTGATCATTCCTCACTCAGAAAGGCAAATGGGTCAGACATGAGAAGAGTGAGAAAGCAGGAAACAGGACAGGAGCCTATCACAGAGGGCCTCTGGAATACTTAACATAGTAGTGGATCAAAGCAGATGCTGAGGCTCATAGCCAAACTTTGGGTAGAGTGTAGGGAAACTTGTGAAAGAAGGGAGAGATAGAAACGAACAGGAGTTCCACAAGGAGAGCAACAGAAGCAAGAAATCTGGGCCCAAGGGTCTTTTCTGAGACTGATACTCCAACCAAGGACCGTGCATAGAGATAAGGTAGCACCCCTGCACAGATGTAGCCCATGGCAGCTCAGTGTCCAAGCAAGTTCCCTAGTAAGGGGAACAAGGACTGTCTCTGACATGAACTCAGTGGCTGGATTTTTGACCACCTTCCCCTGATGGGGGAGCAGTGTTACCAGGCCACAGAGGAAGATAATGCCTGCAGTTCTGACAAAACCTGATAAGCTAGTGTCCAATGGAAGGGAAGGAGGACCTCCCCTATCAGTGGACTTGGAGAGGGTCATGGGAGGAGATGAGGGAGGGAAGGTGGGAATGGGAGTGAGTGAGAGAGGGGGGCTACAGTTGGGATACAAAGTGAAAATAAACTGTAATATATATATAAATAATATATTAAATTGTATAAAATATATGAAATATATTGTATATAATATATGATATATATACTATTTATAATATATGGAATATATGAATATATATTCCATATATTATATATAATGTATATAAGATGAAATTTAGATATACAATATGAAATATTATATAAATATATGAATAGATCATATATAATATATGAATATATCTTATATAATATATGAATATATAGATATGAAATATTTATTTCATATATAATATATGAAATATATAATATAATATGAATATATGATATGATATGATATGATACGATATAATAATGCTGAAAAACACAAAGAATATTTTTACTTAAACACCAAAAAATATCATTTTACTCAGAAACCCATGGAAGCTGCTTTAAAATAAGACCACATCCTGGGGCACAAAACGGCTTTCATCAAATTCAGAAAAACTGAAATAACTTGGTATATTTTCTGACCAGAATGCAATAAATTTTAAGATGAACAGTAAATGAATCTAGTGATTATATAAACTCATAGAGATTAAATGACAAATTACTTAATGATGGATAGGTCAAAGAGGAAAACAAGAAATAAATTTAAAATTTCCTAGGATTAAATGAAAATGAAACCATAACAAAATAAAACCTCTGGGGCACATTAAAAGAAGTCCTAAGAAGAAAATTTGTAGTTCTAAGCAATTGTATTAAAAACCAGAAAGTAAAAAAGACTTAATGACAAAATTCAAGAATTTGTTAAAAGAAAAACACCAAATCTAAATCCAGTAGATGGCAAGAAATGATGAAACAAAAGAAATTAATTAAATAAAAAATTAAAAAGAAAATAATGCAGTGAATCAACAAATCTAAGAGCTGGATCTTTAAGAGGATAAACAAGATTGAAAGACCGTTGGTATTATTAACCAAAAGAAAGATATGACCTAAATTAACCATAACAGAGATAAACAGTTATACATTTCAACAGTCATCAAAGATATTCAGAATAAGAGAATACTTAAAAAAAATCCCTGTAATCATTATGTTAGACAATCCATAAAGAAGAATTCCTAGATTCACCCAAATTGCTGAAGTTAAATCAAGAGGATATCAAGAATTTAAACAACCACATAATAAATGAAAACACTGAAACATTAATTTTAAAGCCTTCCAAAAACAAGAACCCCAAAACCAAACCAAACAAACAAAACAAACGCCAGGCAAAATGGGTTTACAGCAAGATTCTACAAGGCTTTTAAAGAATATCTAAAACAAAAGGTTTTAAATTATTCAAAAATTAGGAATAGAAGACATATTCCAATGTTCCCTCTATAAAACTAGTATTAGCCTAATGCTAAATCCAAGTAAAGACACAACAACAGTAACAACATCAATACTACAACCCAATAACCCTGATAAATGTAGATACAACAATTCTCAATAAAATACTTGCAAACTGAATAGAAGAACATAACAAAAAGATCATCCACTGCAATCAAGTTAACTTTTTCTCAGATATGGAAGGATGGTACAACATACATAAGTTATTAAATGAATAAAACATGTAAATGAACTTCAAATTCATATGATCATCTCAATAGATTTTTAAAAAGCCTTTGACACATTTTAACATACCTACATGATAAAAATCCTTGGGAGAGTCAATTGCAGGAAAAATACCACAACACAAAGGCTAGATATGATAAACCCAAAGCCAGCATTATCCTAAATAAAGAAAAACTCAATGCAATCATATTAAAATCTGAAATGAGACAGGACTGTCTACTATCCCCCCTCCTTTTGAATACAGTGTAAGAAACAGCACTAGCTAGAAGAGAAGGAAAACAAGAGAAGGAAATTAAAAGCATACAAATAGGAAAAGAAGTTGAATTAATCCCTATTTGCAGATGATCTGTTTTAATTATATTATCTCAAAAATTCTACTTGAAAACTTTTTAGAAATGATCAACACTTTCAGAAAAGAGGCAGATTACAAAATCAACTTTAAAATTGCAGCCTTTCTTTATACCAATAACAAATAAGATGAGAAGGAGAGTATGCAAACATTCCCACTCAAAATTGTCTTAAAAAAGTTCTAACTAATGTGGTATAAGACTGCTACATTGAAAGCCTTAAATATTTGAAGAAAAAGATTAAAGAAGACACTAGAGTATATGCTATGTGTGTCTTTCTATTTCTGGGATACCTCACTCAAGATGATCTTTTCTACATCCCATGATTTACCTGCAAATTTTGAGATTTGTTTTCAATTGCTGAGTAGTATCCCATTGTGTTAATGTACCACAATTTCTGTATCCATTCCTCAACTGAGGGACATCTGGGTTGTTTCCAGATTCTGGCTATTATGAATAAAGCTGCTACAAACATGGCTGGGCAAATGTTCCAATTGTATACTTGAGCATCTTTTGGATATATGCCTAGGAGTGGTATAGCTGCATCCGGAGGAAGCACTATTCCTAATTGTCTGAGAAATCTCCAAATTGATTTCCAAAGTGGTTGTACAAGTTTACATTCCCATCAGCAATGGAGGAGGGTTCCCCTTTCTCCACATCCTCTCCAGCATATGTTTTTACTTGCATTTTTTATCTTAACCATTCTGATGGGTGTAATGTGAAATCTCAAGGTTGTTCTGATTTGCATTTCCTTGATGAATAAGATGTTGAACATTTCTTTAAGTGCTTCTCTGCCATTTGAGTGGGAAACAGCCTTACCATTACACAGAAGAAGACAAAGAAGCCAGTCCTGATGAGACCTGATAGACTAGGGTCAGATGGAAGGGGAGGAGGGCCTCCCCTATAATTGGACTGGGGGAGGGGCACAGGAGAAAAAGAGGAAGGGTGGGTGGGATTGGGAGGGGATGGGGGAGGAGGCTACAGCTTGGATACAAAGTGAATAAACTGTAATTAATAAAAATAAAATAAAAACTCAAATAAATAAACAAATAAATGTGCTAATCTTCCTACAAAAAAAAAAA
>NW_026590677.1:9216614-9237883 GCF_907164565.1 Psammomys obesus
TTTTTTCACTTAATGGTACTGAGAATTAAGTTCTCAACAGCGTACTGTTCAAGAAGGCTATATTCAAGGACTTTGGGGCAAAATGGCATATTAAAAGGCACAATGATCTCTATTCCTGCAAGAGACAATAGCAATAAATAAATTCGCCAAGCCAGGTGAGACTTCCATGAAGAAGCAGGCTAAAGGGACTCCAAACCTTTATCCAGCCATATCAAGTGGTTCTGTCAAGGTCAGCAGAAAGCCCCCGGCAAGCACTTTGCTCACACACAAATACCATGGGAAAAGTTAGCTGCATGAGCGAGGATTGGGTACACAACTCTCAGGGAGGCCAGACAACTAAAGATATTGAAAACATGCCTCAGTTCTAATGTGTGGTACTCCAGCCGAGATGTGTTGAAACTACTAAAGCATGGCTCACCACCATCCCACAACCCACACCCTCAGCTCACACACCAACTCCATGAAACATCCTGAGTGAAGAACTGATCTGTTGTCAGAGCCCCTATGATCAACTGTGGCTATGAGAGTGGGGGTGAAATGTGACATATCCCCATTCCTGCAGCAGGTCACCAGGAATCCTCCAAAAAGGCTTCTTTTCTTCTCTCCTCAAAATGCCAGTGTCATGGATTACCATAAGAAAAGAAATTGGTGCAAAGCCCAAGGTAGGCAGCATTGAGGTTTCTATAAACCCCTGTGAGCATAGAGCACAGAATCACTCCTAGCTGTGAAGGCTAGTGTTCAAGTGTGATGCTGAGAGCCTGAAGCAGTCTCCCGAGCCAAAGCTGCCACTGAGACCAGTAAGAACTGGTAGCAATCATATCTTAACTTCTCACACATAGTGTTCCTCAGCTAGAGAAGATTAGGGAAAGAATTGAGAACCATAGTGCTCAAATCAGTGCAGATGTACAAGAGGCTCAATCCAAAAGAGAATCAGTCTAAACTCCTCTAGGAAAATATATACCGGAAATATGGTTTTATAAATTTGAACTGGAATTGCAAATTGCACATCTTATATCAGCATACTTTACTACATGAAACATCACAGGAGTGAAGGAATTCAAGACCTATTATCCACTAGGAAGAAATACCGAATGCGGTAGTATTTGTAATCTAACACATTCATGTTACACTTTATCTTTTTTTTTATCTTTACACTTGCATAATATGTCATAATTCTCTTTCTTTAATCTTTATATTTCTGCATTGTGTTTTATGATTGTATGTTTCTCCAAGCATTCTACTACTCTATACTCTCAGTAAGTCTACACACAATTCATACACCTTCTCTTTTATTCATAACTCTTTTCCTCTCTCTCTTTTCCAAATGTCATCCTTGGTCCTTCTTAACTATAACCTTCCATATATTTAATAATTGAAAATTTGTGGACACTAGCAGTATCTGTACTTTATACTACTTTTCCCACTCAATTTGTTCTTAATAGATTTAATACTACTGTCTAACCTTGCCCATACTAACCTTAGAAACCAATAGCCTAATATACACCATATGATCCATCTTTGTTTATCCTTTAATAATTGTTGAAGTTAAAGTGATGGCAATTTTTAAATGATTAATATGACATTTGTGTAGTGGGCACATTTAGTAGCTATGATTGCTTCTGCAGTTACATTTCTACACTAGGAGTAATACAGGAGGAGTCAGGAATGAGCATATAAAATGAAAGTTTAACTTCAAACTTCAACTCTATCACAACCTAAGACTAACTGAATATTACTAATACGTCAACTGAAAGAATACAATAAAAAATCAAATAAACAAAATAAAAATACATACCTAATACAGTAATATAAAAAAGGGGAAAAATCAAGGAAATACAACACCCTCCTTGAAAAATACCAAATTTACAGTAATTTCTCCACTGAGAGTGAATTGGACAAAATTATAATATATACATATATATTTTTTAACTATGAAAATGGAAGTTAAAAATCAAACAGAAATTAACCAGAACCAAATATATCTCAATAAATTATTTTATAGTTATAGTAGCCATTCAGAGTGAAAACTTGGAATGGCACAATGGGGTTTATACTTTCATTATTGAATACATTTGAATGCCCTTATTCAGCACCAAACCCAAAGAATTCATGACAATTAAAATTAGAAATAAGTTTTATATCCTCTTTCATAATTTATGTTCATTATCTTCATTCAATCTTTTAGCCATTTTATTTTCTTATTTAGCCATTCTTGTTTTCTTTGTAGATGTTATACTGTACCCAGATAAATACACTACTAGCTAGAATCCACATATAAGAAGAAAGAGCAATTAGGATTTTTTTTTTCTTTTTGAGACTTTATGGCCATGCTTAATAATGCATATTCTAAGTCCATCCCTGTTCCTGAAAATTTTGTGATTACATTCTTTAGAGCTGAGAACTGGTTGTGTGTGCAGGGAGGGGAGTGAAACAGACCACTCCTGATAGGGAAGCTGGTAGGCTGACAACAGATCTTCACCTCTCCTTCTGCTCCTTTAGTCCCAACTCCTGTCTCATTCCCAACTCTATAACAGAACACATGCTGGGGTCTCCATTTCCTCTCTGTCTCCATCCCAATGGATCACAAAGATCTTCTCCAACTTTTCTTCCTCAACTCATATCAGTATCTCAGCAGCATTTTCAGTGAACACACCAGCTGAGCAGGCCAGAGGAATGGGTAAGCTACCTGAAAAACTTCACCACTACTCTCCTCCATAACACCTCAGTCCCATCCCTATATCTGCATCAGAACACCTGCTGCTGCCTTCCTCCCCCCTCTGCCCACATCTTCTATGAATCCCATAGACCTTCCCTCCTAATTTCCAGACTTATTGCTTTATCCCAGCACCCAGCTCCAGCAGGCAACCGCTGCTAATCCACAGGCCACTCCTGCCAGGGAAATAGGTAGGCTGGCTGTAGATCTTCCCCTCACCTTCTGCTCCTCCAAATCCAATGACCCAGTCTCACCTCTAGTAGGTGTTATGGGATAACTTCTCTTCATTGTCTACCTCTATACCAAGGAGATGAATTAAACAGATCCTGATAGAACACTCTTTTCCCCTCCTTTCTGTGAAACCAAACCTCAAAAACAAAGGCATTCAAGTTTGTAACAAAAACACTATTATAGCTGAAATCACGTATTGACTCATACACACTGATAGTGGGAGACTTCAATATTCCACTTCACCAATAGGCAGGTCATCCAGACAACTGAACAGAGAAGTGTGAGAGCTAAATGAAGTCATAAACTGAATGGACTGAATAGATATTTACAGAACATTTTGCTCAAACACAAAATAATATACCTTCTTCTCAGCACCTCATGGGACTTTCTCCAAAACTGACCAAACACTTGGTCACAAAGCAAGTCTCAACAGATACAAAAAAGGTGAAATAACCCCATTTAACTTATCATACCACCATGGATTAAAGCTAGATGTCAACAACAGAAGTAACATAAAACTTACAAACTCACAGAAATGAAACAACTTTCTACTAAATGAAAAATGGTTCAAATAGAGATAAAGAAAGAAATGTAATACATTTTATAGTGGAAGGACAATGAATACAAAACATACCCAAACTTATGATATACAATGAAAGTTGTTCTAAGAGGTAAGTTCATAGATTTAACAGCTTACATTTAAAAAGAAAAGCCTGGAGATATCTAATATTAGCAGTTTAACAGCACATCAAAGAGCTCTAAAACAAAAAGTAGTGGCCACACTCAAAAGGTGTATAATGTAAGAAATAAACGGGGATGAAATCAATAAAATAGAACAAAGGAAACAATACAAATAATCAATGAAACTAAGAGTGGATTCTTGGAGAAAATCAACAAGATAGACAAACCTCTATCCAAGCTATCTAAAAGACAGAGAGAGAAAATCTATATTAACAAGTTTAGAAATGAAAAGTGGGACATAACAATAGACACCTAAGAAACCCAGAAACTCAGAAGGATATAATTTATAAACCTGTACTCCATCAAATTGGAAAACCTAAAAGAAATGAATAACTTTTCTCAGTACATACAATTACCAATATTAAATCAAGATCAGACAAGCAATTTATTTTTTTAACTTTTTTAAAATTTTTTATTAATTACACTTTATTCATTTTGTATCCCCCCATAAGCCCCTCCCTCCTCCCCTCCCGATCCCACCTTTCCTCCCATTTCCGCATGCATGCCCCTCCCCAAGTCCACTCATAGGGGAGGTTCTCATCTTCTTTCTGATCTTAGTCTATCAGTTCTCCTCAAAAGTGGCTGCATTGTCCTCTTCTGTGGCCTGGTAGGGCTGCTCCCCCCTCAGGGGGAGGTGATCAAAGAGCAGGCCAATCAGATTATGTCAGAGGCAGTCCCTCTTCCCATTACTATGTAACCCACATGGACACTGATCTGCCATGGGCTACATCTGTGCAGGGGTTCTAGGTTATCTCCATGAATAGTCCTTGGTTGGAGAATGAGTCTCTGGGAAGTTCCCTGTGTTCAAATTTTCTTGTTCTATTGCTCTCCTTGTGGAGTTCCTGTCCTCTTCAGCTCTTACTATTTCCGACTTCTTACATAAAATTCCATTCACTCTGCCCATCAGTTGGCCATCAGGCTCAGAATCTGCTTTGATAGTCTGCAGGGCAGAGGCTTTCAGAGGCCCTCTGTGGCAGGTTCCTAGTTTGTTTCCTGTTTTCTTCTTCTGGCTTTCAGAGGCTCTCTGTAGCAGGTGTCTAGGTTGTTCCTGTTTTCTTCTTCTTCTGATGTCCATCCTCTTTGCCTTTCAGGTGGGGATTGAACATTTTAGTTAGGGTCCTCTCTCTTGCTTGGTTTCTTTAGATGCATAGATTTTAGTGGGTTTGTAATATGTTGTATGTCTATATGAGTGAGTATATACCATGTGTGTCTTCTTGCTTCTGGGACAACTCACTCAGGATGATCCTTTCCAGGTCCCACCATTTACCTGCAAATTTAATGATTTCCTTATTTTTCATTGCTGAGTAATATTCCATTGTATAGATGTACCACAATTTCTGCATCCATTTTTCAGTTGAGGGGGCATCTGGGTTGTTTCCAGCTTCTGGCTATTACAAATAAAGCTGCTACAAACATGGTTGAGCAAATGTCCTTTTTGTGTGCTTGAGCCTCTTTTGGATATATGCCTAGGAGTGGTGTGGCTGGATCTTGAGAAAGCGCTATTTCTAGTTGTCTGAGAAAGCGCCAGATTGATTTCTAGAGTGGTTGTACAAGTTTACATTCCCACCAGCAGTGGAGGAGGGTTCCCCTTTCTCCACATCCTCTCCAGCATGTGTTGTCACTTGAGTTTTTGATCTTGGCCATTCTGATGGGTGTAAGGTGAAATCTCAGGGTTGTTTTGATTTGCATTTCCCTGATGGTTAATGACGTTGAGTATTTCTTTAAGTGCTTCTCTGCCATTCGATATTGCTATATTGAGAATTCTCTGTTTAGCTCTGTTCCCCATTTTTTTAAGTGGATTAATTGGTTTGCTGCTTTTCAGCTTCTTTAGTTCTTTATATATACTGGATATGAGTCCTCTGTCAGATAAAGGGTTGGTGATGATTCTTTTTCAATCTGTAGGCAGTCGTTTTTCAATTTCATGAGGTCCCATTTATTAATTGTTACTCTTAGAACCTGTGCTGTTTGGTGTTCTGTTCAGGAAGTTTTCTCCTGTACCAATGAGTTCTAGGGTATTCCCCACTTTTTTTTCTAGCCGATTTAATGTGTCTGGTTTTATGTTGAGGTCTTTGATCCACTTGGACTTCAGTTTTGTGCAGGGTGATAAGTATGGATCTATTTGCATTTTTCTACATGTAGACATCCAGTTGTACCAGCACCATTTGTTGAAGATGCTATCTTTTTTCCATTGTATGGTTTTGGCATCTTTGTCAAAGATCAGGTGTCCATAAGTGTGTGGGTTTATTTCTGGGTCCTCTCTTCGGTTCCATTGATCCACCATTCTGTTTCTATGCCAGTACCATGCAGTTTTTAAAACTGTTGCTCTATAGTACAACTTAAGATCAGGGATGGAGATACCTCCAGAAGATCTTTTATTGTAGAGGATTGTTTTAGCAATTCTGGGTTTCTTGTTATTCCATATGAAGTTGAGAATTTTTCTTTCCAGGTCTGTAAAGAATTGTGTTGGTAATTTGATGGGAATTGCATTGAATTTGTAGATTGCTTTTGGTAAAATGACCATTTTTACTATGTTAATCCTGCCAAGCCATGAGCATGGGAGATCTTTCCATCTTCTCATATCTTCTTCTAATTCTTTCTTCAGAGACTTGAAATTTTTTTCATACAAGTCTTTGACTTCCTTGGTTAGGGTTACTCCGAGGTACCTTATGTCATTTGTGGCTATTGTGAATGGTGTTGTTTCTCTAATTTCTTTCTCAGCCCTTTTGTCTTTTGTATACAGGAGGGCCACTGATTTTTTTTTGAGTTAATTTTGTATCTGGCCACTTTGCTGAAGGTGTTTATCAGTTGTAAAAGTTCCCGAGTGGAGTTTTTGGGGTCACTCACATATACTATCATATCATCTGCAAATAGTGATAATTTGACTTCTTCCTTTCCAATTTGTATCCCCTTGATCTCCTTCAACTGTATTATTGCTCTAGCAAGGACTTCCAGAACTATGTTGAAGAGATATTGAGAGAGTGGGCAGCCTTGTCTTGTCCCTTATTTCAGTGGGATTGCTTTAAGTTTCTCTCCATTCAGTTTGATGTTGGCTATAGGCTTGCTATATATCGCCTTTACTATGTTTAGATATGTGCCTTGTATCCCTGATCTCTCCAATACTTTAAACATGAATGGATATTGGATTTTGTCAAATGTTTTTTCAGCATCTAGGGAGATTATCATGTGGTTTTTTTCTTTCAGTTTGTTAATATGGTGGATCACATTGATGGATTTCCGTATATTGAACCACCCCTGCATACTTGGGATGAAGCCTACTTGGTCATGGTTGATGATATCTTTGATGTGTTCTTGTATTCGGTTTGCGAGTATTTTGTTGAGTATTTTTGCATCAATGTTCATAAGGGAGATTGGCCTGAAGTTCTCTTTTTTTGTTGGGTCTTTGAGGTTTATGTACCAAGGTGACTGTGGCTTCATAGAATGAGTTTGTTAATGTTCCTTCTGTTTCTATTTTGTGGAATAGTTTGAAGAGAACTGGAGTTAGCTCTTTTTTGAATGTCTGGTAGAATTCTGCACTGAAATTTGTTTTTGTCATTGAATATCTTGTTTTCTCCGTCTATGAGGATTGAACGTTTTGCTGGGTATAGTAGCCTGGGCTGACATCTGTGTTCTCTTAGGGTCTGCATGATATCTGTCCAGGCCCTTCTGGCTTTCATAGTCTCTGTTGAGAAGTCAGGTGTGATTCTAATGTGTTTGCCATTATATGTTACTTGGCCTTTTTCTCTTGCAGCTTTTAGTATTTTTTCTTTGTTCTGTATACTTACAGTTTTGATTATTATGAGGCGGGAGGATTTTCTTTTCTGGTCTAATTTATTGGATGTTCTATAGGCCTCTTGTATTCTTATTGTCCTCTCCTTTAAGTTGGGGAAATTTTCTTCAATGATTCTGCTGAAAATATTTTCTGGGTCTTGGTGCAGGGAATCTTCTTTTTCCTCTATACTTATTATTCTTAGGTTTTGTCTTTTTATGTTGTCTTGAATTTCTTGGACGGTCTGTGTCAGGAATTTTTTAGATATAACATTTTCTTTGACAGATACATCTATTCCTTCCATTGTATCTTCCACACCTGAGATTCTTTCTTCCATTTCTTGTAGCATATTGGTTATGCTAACCTCTGTAGTTCCTGCTTTCTTCCCTAAGTTCTTTCTCTCCACAATTTCTTCCATTTGTGTTTTTTTTTTTAATTTTTCCAGTTCTGTCGTCAGGTCTTGAGCTATTTTGTTGGTTTCCTTCACCTGTTTGACTGTATTTTCATGTTTTTCTGTCAATTCCTTCAGCTGTTTGTTTGAACAATCCACTGTTTCTTTTATTTCATTCAGTGATTTAAGCATTTCCTCTCTAAAGGCCACAAACTGTTTGGCTGCAGCTTCCTCTATTTCTTTTCGTATTTTATTTGTTTCCTTTGTTATCTTCTTCATGAGCATAGATGTTAGGTCATCTCCTTGTATTTCAATTATGCTGGGGTGTCTAGGGCTATTTGCCCTTGGATAACTGGGTTTTGGAGATTCCATATTGCTCTGGCTTTTGTTGGTTGAACTTTTACACTATCCTCTACCTATTGGGCTATCTTGGTTGTTTGAAGGTAGTTTCTGGTTGTTCTTGGACTCTTGTAGTGGCAGGAAGATGGTTTTTCCTGAAGGAAGCCTTCTCAGTTTTTTGGGTATAGTCACTGGATGGCCGGTGTTTTTTAGGAGTTGCTACAGCTCACCTCAGGCATAGAGACCTGGGTGGTAACTGTGGTCCTGATTAGTCAAGAGGGCTCTTCTCTCACCAGGAGATGTCCTGGAGACAGCTACCCTCCTTCTGGGTTTCTTGCTGTAAATTTAGTGATCAGCTGCTGTAACCTGTGTGTCCTGTGGTTTGGTCGGTTTTGTTAAGGATAATTTGGAGCAGTATCTGGGAGTTGATCTCAGGGTTCCCGGTCTTTTGTAGGTCTGAGTTTGGGTCTCTGTGCCCCAGAACCCAAGAGGTAATCTGTGGCGGGTGAGTACTGCTCTCCTGGTAACAGCAGGCTATCTGGGGTACAGCAGTTCCCTGGGTTGGGTCAGTCTGTGGGACCTTTTCCGGGGGATATCCTTGGTTGCCTAAGTCTGTCCCCTTTGCTTCGTTCCTTGTTCCTTGTGAGGGTTTCTCCAGACAGTGACTCTAAGACTCTGGTGTCTTGGGGCACACAGTTCTGTCTGTAAGGAGTAGTTAGTACAAAGCAGGCCTCTGGGCTGGTGGAGCGTGCACCCGCCTGCTAGTCTGCGGGAGCTGGGTTCCCAATAACTCTGTGCTTGGGCCCGGATCTGTGATGGCTGAGCGTACTTGCCTATTTGCGATCTGCGGTCTGCTAGACTTTCCTCAGGCAAAGCCTAGGTGACCCCAGAAGCACAGTTTCTTCCTTCCCTGTGGGGCCCTCTCCGGACAGGGATTCTCAGTTTCTTTTGCACTGGAGTGCGCAGCTCATCTGTACTGGTGAGCTGGGTGTGCAGCTCTCTGCGTGGCAGGAGCTCAGTTGTGATGGCGGCGGGTACCCATGGTCCTCGAGAGCTTCCAGGGAAAGACTGGGTGATCCGTGATCAGACTCGCAATTTTGCTTCCCCGTGGGGTTTTCTTGCGACTGGGACTCTCAGTCTCAGGCACCGTTGTGCCCACCGATCAGTCTGGGAAAGTGATCGGGACACGCAGGCGTGCGACTCCAGCCCGGAGACCCAAAGCCCGCGTTACCGGGAATCTCTTCTGGGTTCTGGCTGTGCCGTCCGAGAGTGGACCTGACAGATTCCCACGCTGTGGGAGCCTCCCCTCACCTGGGAAACACGATAGCTGTAGTTTTAGGGCCCAGAGTTCAGTCTCCTGGTCGCTGCACGGAGAGTGCTGTCCCGCTTCTCAGACAGTGCTCTCCCGGCGACGCCATCTTGGCTCCCCCCAGACAAGCAATTTAAATAGACCTGTAACCCCTCATGAAATAGAAGCAGTCACTAAAAGTCTCCCAAACAAAACAAAAAACAAATAACAAACAAATAAGCAAGGGCTGGATTATTTTAGGGCAGAATTCTACCAAACTTTCAAAGAAGTAACATGAATATTCCTCAAATTATTCCACAAAAGAGAAACAGAAGAAACATTGTCCAACTCGTTTTATGAGGACATAGTTATATGATACCCAAACCATGTAAAGACCCAACAAAGAAAGAGAATCACAAACTATTTCCCTTATAAATATAGATATAAAATTTCCCAATAAACTATTTACAAACTCAGTCCAAAAACATATCAAAAAGTCATTCACCAACATCAAGTATCCTTCATCCCAGAGATGCAGAAATGGCTTAACATAAACAGATAAGTGCAATCTACTATATAAACAAACTAAAAGAGAAAAATACAATCATCTCATTAAATGCAGAAAAGGCTTTGACAAAATCCAACACCAGGGGAGGGTGGGACCAGGAGGGGAGGAGGGTAGGCCTTATGGGGGGATACAAAATGAATAAAGTATAATTAATAAAAGTTAAATAAAAAATTTAAAAAATCCAACACCCCTTCAAGATAAAAGTCCTGGAAAGATTATGGTTAAAGAGACAAAGCTCAACATAATAAAGGCAGGTTACAGCAAACCTATACCCAACATCAATTTCAATGGAGAGAAAGTCAAAACAATTACACTAAAGTCAAGAACAAGATAAGATTTTCCACTCTTTCCATACCTATTCAATACAGTACTTAATATCTTAGCTAGAGAGTAAGACAACTACAGGAGATCAAATGTATAAAAATTGAAAAGGAAGTAGTCAAAGTATCTCTGTTTGCACAGGATCTGATATTATACATAAGGGGTCATTAAAATTCCACCAGGGAATTCCTACAGGTGATAAACACCTTCAGCAAAGTGGCTGGAAACAAATTAACTCACAAAAATCAGTAGTCCTCCTATTTACAAATGATAAATTGCCTGAAAAGAAATATGGAAACAACATCATGAAAATAAACAAACAAAAATAGTCACAAATAATATAAAATAGCTTGGAGTAACTCTACTTAAGCAAGTAAAAGACCTGTATGACAAGAACGTCAAGTCTTTGAAGAAAGAAATTGAAGAAGATATACAAAAGATGGAAATATCTCTCATGGATTGGTAGGATTAATAATAAAAATGGCCGTTTTACAAGAAGCGGATTAATAATAAAAATGGCCGTTTTACAAGAAGCAATCTATAGATTCAATGCAATCCAAAGACAACTCATTACAGGTCTTGAAAGGACAATATTCAACTTCATATGGTAAAAGAAAAACCCATGATGGTTAAAACAGTCTTCTACAATTAAACAAAAACTTCCAGATGTATCACCATCCCTGATTTCAAGATGTACTACAGAGCTATAGTAATAAAAATCTGCATAGCACTTGCATAAAAACAGACAAGTTGATCAATGCAACTGAATCGATCACACAGATGTAAATTCACACACGCATGAACACGTGATTCTTGATAAATAAACCAGAATTATATAATAGAAAATAGAAAGCATCTTCAACAAAAGGTGGTGGTCTAACTGGATGTTGGCATGTAGAAGAATGCAATAGATCCATATCTATTACCTATACAAAACTCAACTTGCAGCTGATCAAAGACCTCCAAATAAAACCAAATACAATGAACCTGATGGAAGAGAAAGCGGAAAACAGCCTTGAATGCAGTGGTACAGGGGACACCTTCCTGAAGAGAACACCAATAGTGCAGGCACTAAGATAAACAATCAATAAATGAGACCTCATAAAATTGAAAAGCTTCTGTAAGGCAAAGGACCTTGGCAATAGAACAAAATGGTAGCCTACAGGATGGAAAATTATTTTTACCAACCCTACGTCTGGCATAGGGCTAAGTTCCAAATAAAAAATGTGATACAGATCTAAACCGAGAATTCTCGACAGATGAATCTCAAATGGCATAAAAGCACTTAAAGAAATGTTCATGTTCAACATTCTTAGCCACCAGGGAAATGCAGATGAAAATGACTCTGAGATTTCATCTGAAACCAATTAGAATGGCTAAGATAAAAAACACAAGTGACAGCTCATGCTGGCAAGCATGTGGAGCAAGGGAATCACTTCTCCATTGATTGTGGGAGTGCAAACTTGTACAGCTACTTTAGAAACCAATATGGTGGTTTCTCAGAAAATTGGGAATCCATCTACCGGAAGACCCAGCTATACCACTCCTAGACATATACCCAAAGGTCTCTCTACTATACCACAAAGACATTTGCTCAACTATGTTCATAGCACCTTTATTCATAATAGTGAGGAACTGAAAACAACCGAGATGTCCTTCAACTGAAGAATGGACTTTTTAAAAATGTGGTACTTTTATACAATGTAGTATTACTCAGCTAAAAAATATTACTCAGTTAAAAAATAACATCACAAAATTTGCAGGCAAATGGATGGAACTTGAAAGATCATCCCGAGTAAAGTAACCCAGACACAGAAAGACGAGAATGGTATCTACTCACTTATAAGTGGATATTAGTTGTACATTAAAGGATACTCATGATCCAATCCACATACCCAGAGAGGCTAAGTAATGAAAAGCACCCAAGGGGGATGGAAGGGGGCACATGAATCTCCCTGAGAAGGGGAAATAGAATAGGTATCATAGGAGGAATGAGGGCAGATGGAGACATAAAGAGGAGGAATTAGATAGGGAAAGGATGGAGGTAAAAAATACTGAGAGACAACTGGAATTGGGGACATCTCTGGGATGAGTCAGAAACTTAATACAAGCAAAACTCTCAGGAATATACAAGGGTGGTCCTAGTTAAGACTCTTAGTAATGGGGGATATGGAGCCTGAATGGGCCACTCCTGTAACCATGGAAGAATTCCAGTGGAGGGACTGAGATTCTAACCCAGCCACAAAATCTTTGACTGACAATTTGTCCTACCTGTGAGATGTGCTGAGATACGGGCAGCACAGAAATTGTGGGAGTGGCCAACCAATGACTAGTCCTGCTTGAGACCCATGGCACAAGAGGGACCTCACTCCTGACACTGCCTGGAGGGCCAGGAACCAAAGGTTGAATAGCCCAGAGAACTAATATAAAACCAAGCATGGGGCTGGAGAGATGGCTCAGCGGTTAAGTGCACTGTCTGCTCTTCCAGAGGTCCTGAGTTCAACTGTCACCAACTACATGGTGGCTCACAACCATCTATAGTGGTATCTGGCGCCCTCTTCTGGCATGCTGGTATACATGTAGGAAGAACACTGTATATGTAATAAATAAAAACACCTTTAAAATTACATTAAAAAAAAAACAAGCATGACCAGAAATTCAATATAATGATTGCTAATGATATTCTGTTATACTTATATATTTGTGTCTAGCCTAGTTATCATTAGAGAGGCTTCACCCAGCAACTGATAGAAACACATACAGAGACCTATAGCCAAACATTAGGCAGACTGGAAGAATCTTGTGGAAAGGAGGGGGTGGGAAATGTAGGAACCAGAGGGGTCAAGGACACAAGAAAATCCACAGAATCCACTAACATGGCCTCATAGGAACTCACAGAGACTGAAGCCACAATCAGGGAGCCTGCATGGGACTGACCTAACTGCTCTGCAAATGTTACAGTTGTGTATTTTGATCTTCTTGTGGGACTCCTAACAGTGTGAGGGAAGAACTATTTCTGACTCTTTTGTCTCCTTTTAGGACCATTTTTCTCCTACTTGGTTACATGTAGTGTTATTGCAACTTAATATGCCATGTTTGGTTGATATCACTGCGAAGCCTGTCCCTTTTCTGAATAGACATGGAGGAGGAGTGGATGGTGAGAGAGAGGAGAGGTGGGAGGAGGGTCTCAGAGAGGAGGATGGAGGGGAAATTGTCATCATGATGTAATATATTATAGAAAAATAAATTCATTTTTTTAAAGAATTCTAATACAGCCCGGGCAGTGGTGGCACACACCTTTAATCCCAGTGCTCAGGAGGCAGAGGCAGGCAGATCTCTATGAGTTCTAAGCCAGCCTGGTCTACAGAGCTGTATAGCCAGGGTTACACAGAGAAACCCTGTCTTGGAAAAAAACCGAGAACTCTATTACAATTCTTTATAGATCTAAAGGACAATTCTCAGCTCCAAATGGAAACACAAAAAACTCAGGATAGCTAAAAACAATCTTGGATGATGATGATGATGATGATGATGATGATGATGATGACGACGACGACGACTTGGGGAGGGAAATAATATGATCAAAATATATTTAAATTTAAGAATTTTTTAAATAATAAAAATATGATAAAATAAGAAAGTCAATGTAACATATTAAAAAAATAGTGCTAGGCATGGTGGCATAGTCCTGTAATCCCAGCACTTGGAAGGTGGAGGTAAGAGGATCAGAAGTTTACACAGGATCCTCAGTTACACAGTGAGGATATGGTTAGCCTGAACTATATGAAACTGAACTATGTGAAACGCTGCTGTTAAGGTTGAAGTCTGGCATTTTCAGATAGCCTCTGAGCTCAGCATAAAATTACAGACTTTATCAGCAGGGCTCCCTCTGCTCTGCTGACTGGAGAGGCAGAACCCCCACAGCTTCTACCTGAGGAATGTCACAGTAGTCCTTAGGGGGAAAAAAAAACAGATGCAACTCCCTTTCTCTCAGGAGAACGTATTTAGCAAGCACCTGGGGATTCCTGGAGATACTCAACTTATGCTAATAAGATGTCCTGGCTTTCCACCAGTGACCTTTAACTTTACATGGAGCTCTTCCCTGACCCACAGGATAACTAAGTACTCCTTTTTCCTCTTATGATAGTGTTGTTCTGTTACATGTAAATCAAGTATCCCTAGCATCTCTAGCCCCAGCAAATCAAACACACTCACCCTCAGAACCCCTCTTTCCACTGCCCAAGGTTTTTTTGTCCTTGATTCACAAACTAAATATTTCTCACTCCACTTCTCCACCATGGGTGCCTGAGGTTCATCTTTTATTCTGGGGAATTTGCTGCTGAACTCCTGGGGCTTAGCTGTCAGTCATGCTGGCTGGAGCCTGCCTGATCACCAAGAGATAGATGTTGAATGCAGGTGAAGCACCTGCCAGGCCTAGACCTGCCTTCTGTGCCCACTGGGCCTGAGCCTTGCCAGGTCTCTGTTTTGGCTACAAGTTGACCAGGCATGGACTTTTGCCAGCACCCCTGCCATTAATACAGTGGCTTAGCCAAAGGTCTATGTAACACTTTGGTGTCATAACAGACTTTTAAAACTCCTGAATTTCCACTGCTGTCTGATACCAGCAATCTTGTTTAAAAGAGGTAAGTGCAACACCCAGTGAGTAGAAAACTCATTTCCACCTTTCCAGGTGAAACTGGGAGCCTTGCCTAGTGCCTAGTCTTGCCCTGATCACTCTGGCTGTTCCTGAGAGAAATGGAACCTTTGACCCCTGGGTTCCACTGTTCTTCATCTAGAAGCCAACAGCTTCATCCCAGACTATCGCCGTATAAAGAATGACATGAAATCCTGTTACAAGAGATAGAAAGGGAAAAATAATTTAAAAGTAGATTTGAAATAGCAGAAAAGTTAAACTTAGTAATTCAAAACAAAGCTAAAGTTTCATTACTCAAATGGAGCAAGTAGAAGACAAAATATCAGGTAGATAGAATTAATAAATTAGAGCATTTAGATATCAACAACCAAAATCATAATAAGTATATGAAGACAGCATAAGTTCTACAGGACACCACTAAAAAACCAAATTTATCAATCATGGGTATTAAAGGAATGTAAGAACTTCAGGCTAAAGGAATAAACAATAGAAAGAGAGAAAGAGACAGACAGAGTATACAATAAAAGTAGAGCATAAAATTTTATATAGATAAATAATTGGCCACAGAGAATCAGAATACATTTAGACCCGAGATGGTCAAGACCAGAAAAGGACTTCTTCAATCTCATGCTATACTTAAAACATTAAACAGAGAGAACATTAAACAGAAAGTTAAAAGAAAAAAGCCTGTGAAATCAAACTCAGCAGTACTATAGTAGACTTTGTAACAGAGACGCTAAAGTGCACTGGATCATGAAATCATGTATTCCAAACACTGAACAACAATTGCCACTCAGATTATTTTATCTAGAAAAATTATTTGTTGCAGTTTGATGTGAAATGCCTCTCACAGTTGCCTATGTTTGAACAGTTGTTCACCAACGTGTAGTGCTATTTGGGAAAGTTGTGGAAACTTTAGAAGGCAGAGCCTCACTGCAAGAAGATCCCTGGCAGCAGACTTCGGGACTCTATAGCCCAGCCCCACTCCCCTCTCTCTGCTTCCAGAGTATGGATGCAGTGCAAACAATTAGCCGCCTATTCTTGTCATCAGGTCTCACCTGCCTGCTGTTATGTCTTCCTTACCATTGTGAACTGTTTCCATTTGGAACTGTAAACAAACAAACAAATAAACTGTTTCTCCGTGCAAAAAGGAGAAAGTAACAAATCCATGATCTGTTGTATTTTAAAAGTGAAGAAAAATATTCCAAAACAAAGGAAAACTGAAGTAATCCATGACCACAAAACCAGTATTACAGATGTTGCTTGAAGGATTCATTCAGACTGAAGATAAAGATAAATCTGATTAAGAATGAATCATGCTAGATAGGTAGTTAAGGAAAAAAGGAATAGAAAGACATCAAGCACAACAAAATCAAAAGAATGACAGGAATTTATATATATGATTCAACAAAACTTTGAATATTAATGGACTAAAATCTCAAATTAAAATCCAACTGTCATATATGCTTAAAAAACAGGATCCATCAATTTGCTGGTCTAGGAGACACATTTTTTGGTTGATTTTTTTAAAATTTATTTATTTTTTATTAATTACAGTTTATTCATTTTGTATCCCAGCTGTAGCCCTCCCCCTTCTCCCCTCTGAATACCATCCTCCCTCTTCTCCTTCCCTGCCCCTCCCTCAGTCCACTGATAGGGGAGGTCCTCCTCCCTTTCCATCTCAGCCTAGACTATCAGGTCTACTTTTGAAAAGAAGTGTACATGCTTCTGAGAGTTCATATGGATCTACCAATAATAATAAGTTGTGATTAATAGACTTCACATTTAAATAGGGGTAGTCATCACACAAATAAGGCAGGCGTCTCTGGATAGAAAATCAATGATGCTGTAATTTGCGAGTGCAGAAAAATATGGATGTGACAAAAATGAACTGAGAATATTAATAATTTTAGACAAGAAAAGAAATTAGGATATTGCTTCCATGGTTACCTCTTTTGATTAATCATAAGAGTGAAATCAACATAGTACAACATAATTATGGCTATGGTTCCTGTGATTTTACCTACCTCTAATCCACTGTATTTATAAGGATTTGCCTATTATAATTATTATTTAATTTTATCCTTCCTTACGCCAAGATAATGATATTAGAGTTTGTAATAGGTGAATAAATAAATCTAAATATAGATTGTTTCATAATAGGCAAGTATGAATACAAAAATTTTCTGTCCTTTTATTAGCATAATAATATTTAATACTACTTGGAATTGCCTTATTTTTCTTTGTAACATTAGAAAAATGTTTCAAATTCAGAATATAATCTTTGGGCATCCCTAATGCAACAAGATGATATCAAGTATATCACAAAGAACATTAGCATAACAGTATCACAAACAGAGTTTTCTGTGGAAACATTTTACTAAAAACTATCATTATACCTTAAAAGTAAAATATCCTCAGAAATATATGTTAATTTTGGGAGAACTAATATTAATATGAGTAAAATACAAGTTTTCCAACATATTTAATTAAGAACAAAAATAGAAAACACCAGAAAACCATATTACAATACGAAAACCTGCAGGTGAATATCCTTTCTTACATAAACAGCTCTTTGGCCTGTTCTTTACATCTTGAACAGAAAAGTAGAATCCTGACCTCACTAAATTCTTTCTAAAAGTCCCTTTTCTGATATTCTTAAATCAATACTTATCTGTTTCCGGAATCATAAATGTTGAATGTAAGTTTTTTTTATCCTATAATTGTTGGAAATCACTCATATGGAAAACAAGAAAAATAACCAAGTGAGACATGGAAATACTAATTCCAAATATTTTAATTGATTTTCCTGGAAGACAGTTGTTCTTATTCTAATCTGCCTATAGCATTAGGTTACTATTGGTACTTGTATACTTATGTCCTTGATTATAGTTGTACAGCATTTTTCATACAGAGAGTTTTGTGATTACAAATGGGCATTCATAAGATGAATCAAGCTATGCCAGGACTCAGAAAATTCTCGCCCGATGCAGAGTAATTCATATCCTAGACATACATTTCTGTGAAGATAAAAAGCACAAGATAGAAACCTTTAGCTCCACCAAGTAATTTTTGAAACACAAAATCAGATTTGCATTAGTTTGTTTTGCTTCTAGTGCATATCCAGAGTTCACCTTTATTCACATTTACAGAGCAAAAGGATGTGTTGCCTTTTTGCACATCAATATACTGAACTGAGTACAGCAAATGACTTCAACAGTTGTGTTGAATTGTCTTCCAATGTATGCATGATACATTTTTGCAAGAGCCACATTATTATATTGTAAAAACTATGTTTACTTCTCCTCTGGTATGTTAACTTTGTAATTATTTAAAGTTATAAGCAAAGTATTTTAAAAAAACCTCTTTTGACAAGACTTTCAAATAAACTCATTTTTATTTCCTTTGGCAATAGTGTGTGATGTAGGTCACAATAAGTAGAAAACGTTTCCTGAATCACTTTACTGTGTCTGGCACATAACCAAAACAAAGAAACAAACAAAACAAAACCAAAACATGAAAATGAATTATAGAATATAATATTTTGCTTTATATCTTAGATGGGTTTGTATTTATTAGCAAATTTTGTTTCTTTCTTGATGGGTTTGTATTTATCAGTAAATCTTGTTTCTTTCTATTGTTTGGTGATTAATGCATAAATCTTTCAACTGAAACTTAAAAATTCTTAAATATTTATTCTCATGAACTTTGTGTCTAGAGATGTAACAGTCAGTGAAATTTAGTAAATAAGAACAGCAATGGGTTTGTACCACAATGAAAAGTTTCAATTTACTGAATTTTGAAAACAAGAACGTTTACCTTGCATATCTTTTGTATGTGAGATTCTTATATATTTATTATTTTTCACTCATACTGAATTAAGAATATGATATAGGTAAATTGTGACCTTTTTAAACCTTTATTGAAAATAGATTCTTTTCTCATCCAATATATCCTGATAGCTTACTCTCCCTCTACTCCTCACAGTTCCTTCCAACAACCCTCCCCTTCCGGATTCACTCCCTTTTGGTCTCACATTAAAAAAGAACAGGCTTCTAAGAGATAACAACAAAATATAACAAAATGAAATATAAAAGATAAAACAAAAACCTATCATATCAAAGTTGTACAAGGCAAACCAGAATCCAAGAGAAAGCACTCACTTGTACTCTCAGGAATCCTATAAAAACACTAAATTGGAAATCATAACATATACGTATATACACAGAGGACCAGGTGTAGACCCATGCTTGCCAGCAAGCTCTGTGCTTCCTGCTTCAGTCTCTGTGAATTCATATGAGCTTTGCTCAGTTGATTTAGAGGGATTTGTTCTCCTGGTGTTCTCCAACCACTCTGCCTCCACACTCCTTCCACCTCCTTTTTCTTTGTTGAGGGGTTCTCTAGCTCTGGGAGAGATTTGATGGAGACATCCCATTTAAAGTTGGGTGATCCAAGACATCTCTCTAGGAAGCTGTGTGACCTAACATTAAAGTAAAGCCTTATTAATGAACTTTCAGTTTTTTCAGCAAGCATAATTAAAATATATATTTTTTATTTGGTTTTTAAAAAAAACTTGTAACTGTGTGTGTGTGTGTGTCTGGGGGGTGGGGCAGAAATGTGTACTGGGTGCAGGTGCTGTCAGAGACCAGAGGTTTTGGATCCCTACAGCTGTAAAATGCAGGACATGAATGCTGAGAATAGGTGTGGGTCCTCTTGGAAGAGCAGTAATGGGGATCAAACCCACGGCAATAGGGGTGAACTCTACTGACCTACAATCAAAGTTGATTTTGTTTTCTCTCTCTCTCTCTCTCCCATTGTTCTCAAGATAGGGTTTCTCTGTGTAGCTTTGGCTGTCCTGAACTTGCTTCGTAGACTAGACTGACTTGAACTCACAGAGACCCACCTGCCTCCCAATGATTTTGTTTCTTAATTGCTAGTTACCTTGTAATATAAGTTAATATAAGATAATATGGACCATCTCATCTCTTGTGAACTGCTTATGCATTAAATGATATAAAGTGAAATTTGCACATTTTATTACAGATTAACTATACAGCTTGGTGAGCTTTTGTAAATGGTCATAGGTCATATTCAATTGGCACTACTGATGCACTAAACAGTTTCCCTTCTGCCTTTTTTTTTTATCATGCATGTTCCTTCCCCAGACTCAGCCAAGATATTCTGATATTCTATCTCACAGAATAGTTTTGCTGGCTCTGTTACTCATGCAAGTGAAATTGTGGACAGCTCTGTCTTGCTTTTTTGGCTCAGCAGAATGAGTCTGACCCTTTCAAATGTCTGTCATCTTTGTTGTACATACCACATAATAGTTTATCCAGTTTCTACCTGTTGGAGTAAATTTGCATTCCTTCTTGTGCTCTTTCCCTCTCCTCTCTTTCTTCTTTTTTCCCTCATTCTCTGCCCCCACCTCTTCCTCTCTGCTTAAGAATGAAGTTGCACTGATCATCTTAGTCTATCAATTCTCATCAAAAGTGGCTGCATTGTCATCTTCTGTGGCCTGGTAAGGCTGCTCCCCCCTCAGGGGGAGTTGATCAAAGAGCAGGCCAATCAGAATATGTCAGAGGCAGTCCCTCTTTCCATTACTATGTAACCAACTTGGACACTGAACTGTCATGTGCTACATCTGTGCAGGGGTTCTAGGTTATCTCCATGAATAGTCCTTGGTTGGAGAATGAGTCTCTGGGAAGTTCCCTGTGTTCAAATTTTCTGGTTCTGTGTGCTCTCCTCATTCTGTGCTCTCCTTGTGTGGTTCCCGTCCTCTCCAGCTCTTACTATTTCCTACTTCTTACATAAGATTCCATTCACTCTGCCCAACAGTTGGCCATAAGTTCCAGCGTCTGCTTTCATAGAATGTTGTCTATCTTTAAAGATAGTGGAATGATATTTAGATTTGAAAAATAATGGGGGATCATTTAGGTTTTTAAAAAACTTATCTTTGAGGACTTTTTAAAAATTTTTCTTCTTTATTGTATTTTATTATTTAAAATAAATTTTAAACTTAAATATATTTTGATAATATTCTTCCCCTCCACCAAATCCTTCTAGATTCTCTCCCCTCCTTACTCACTCAACTTTAAATTTTCTCAAAAAACAAAAATCTAATATAATGACACCCCCCTCAAACAAACAAACAAAAACAAAATAAAATCTCCTCCCCCCAAAACCCATTAAACTGTAACCAAATGAAAGCACACACACACACACACACACACACACACACACACACACACACACAC